>NC_088866.1:44742133-45042133 GCF_032884065.1 Artemia franciscana | reverse complement strand
TGTCGGTAAATTTTTCGCAGTTCGTATTATTGACTTAGAAATAAAGTGAATATACCACTCGATGCCTTTTTTTATGTTCTTTACGAATATAATAATCGCTTATATCGCAAATTCAAATTTAAGCCCTTTTTGACCTCACCTAATTAACCCAGCCTAACCTAACTAACCCAACCTAACTATAAACAATTTTGGTACTGAGAAAACATAGTATTATTCTATCAAAAACGACTGAAAACGCATACTTTAATTGAAAATTTGGCCTCAATGGAAGAAGAAAACGGCATAAACGGCAAAATAAAATTTATTTATCCAACTTAATCGTTGGAAATTGGTGCTTGTGGATTATATAACATTAAAAAAAATGGATTTGTAATGAAACAGTAAGTTTCTCAAACAGTCTGAAACAGTAAGAAAATCAATGAGGTATACTGTTGCATTTGGTCAGATTTTCAGGCTGGACGTGGAGTAAACGAAATAGCTAGTGGACTAATGGCCATACTAGAAAAAGTTCTTGATACTTACCCTGACTGATATCTGTCAGTTAATTGCTTGGTCGGACTCCTGCGTGTCCCAGAACCGAAACTCAGTTATAAGCTTCGGCATCCAAAATATTCTAAGAAAATTTCCACGCTTAAGAAATCTGGTTATGAAGTATTGTGAACCAGATCATTCGACTATAAAGGAGGTTGATGCTGTACATAGCCCTATTGAGTGGGGGCTAAAGCACCTTGATTTGTTTTCTCCACTAGATCTGGTGAGGAAGTTACTGAAAGTAAGAAAGACACGTCCTTTGAATGTCTTGCAAGTGACCCAGTCAAAGTTCTTTGACTTTCAAAAGCCAGCAAAGCTGTACAAGTACTCGTTGGTACCGTATTCAAAGGTAAAACAACTTGAGTTCCGTAAGGTTAACACTAAGAGAGTTTGGCTCAAAACTTCCTTCTCTGGAGACTTGCAAATGGCTACTATATCACAAGAATGGACTTCGGTTAAAAACTGTCCTAACGCTTCGGCTGTCCGTGTTGTTGAACGTCTTGTTTTGCCCAAACTTTGTCGCTAAAATATTGATTTACCTGATGCGAAAATCAAAGATGTCAAGTATCTCCTAGAGTTCATCCCCAACCAAGACCAGAAGTATTTTGATATCAAGATTGAACAGGACTACAAGGCCCAGGGGGATACTGAACGTTTGGGAGCCTCTCCTTCTGCGTGAGATCCATGTCTAGAGGAGGATTCCATTGAAGCAAAACGGCGACCAGCAAAGAAACTCAACAAAAATGAACGTTTCTGAGTTTGTTTTTTTTTTATACTTTTTCAAATAGTATTGCTGCATCAGAACTCGTTTGTCGTACCTTCATGATGAAAAGAATAGACAGCCCACTTCACCTTTTCCATCTTATATTCGGGAGGGCCTCCTAGTTATTTTTTCTCTTTTTTTTTGATGTATTTGCGAAGAAAATCGGTTGTACCGTGTAAGTTCCAGCAAAGGTGAAAATTTCAAAGTCGTTTTTCTCGGAATTTTGAAAACCTTAGTTACAACAAAACCGCTCTCAGGGGACGATTTGCATTTGAATGTTGCCCATATTCAAAAATTAAAAAGACGTAAGCTACTGTGTTTCAGCATTTTTATGTGTATCTAACGGCATAGACATATGCCCCCCCCCCGGCACCGTGTATACGTGCCTGCTCATGGAGAGAAGTGAAATTTAACATTTTGTTTATGATTAGAAGTCGTTACATATTCCTAAACTAAGTCACCCCGTCACCATTCAAATTTTACGCGTAGTCTACATAAGCTCCACCACATGAAGAGAGAGTAAACTTGAAAAACACAATTCTCCACATGGCTGTTATTTCTAGTGGAGCATGCCAGAAGAGAGTTTAAGCTTTAACTTGTTGTCTAGCAGTTGACAGGTCATTAATAAAACGTCTCCTAGCTTAATTAGTCTACACTGATTATGGTTTGTAGTTTATAACACTTGGAGAGATTAAACTTAATTTGCAAAACACGGTCTTTTTGGTTCATGGACTCATTCCCGCTGCGTATAAAACAGATTGCAGCATGAAAAATTTATGCAAACCATCAACAATCGTTTAACCTCTAGCGATGACAGACATCTTCTCGTTTCCATATCTCATTTGCTGAAAGTGGACTGACTGATCAGAAGGCTCAACTTTAAATCACGCTGGCCATCATTTATAAGGAGGGGGAGGAAGGGCCATTGGCCACTTGCCTGAAAAATATATGTATGATTTGATCCAAAGTAGGTACTCAGTATAATTAAAAAGCATATCTATTTTTAAGGTTACCGGGTAATGTCACATGGCGTGAATTGTTTTTAGCAAAATTAAAAACCATATTCGTCTTTAGAAATTGAATATGTAACGTTAGATGACGTGCTCAGCCCACCAAAAATCATTTAATCTCGAATGATGACAGATATTGTCTTGTTCAAATGCCGAGTGAAATGACTGATTATAAGCCTCAATAATTTCGACCTTATTGTAATTTTAAAGTCACTTTCTTGCAAAATTGAGTATAGCGATCCATATGCGACGGAGGTATTGCTCAGTATATCTCTTCTTGGACAACGTAGTGCCGGACACATGGAAATTCAATTTGAATTATGTTCAGAAAAGGCAGAGGAAATAGAGCAAGACAGGAGTGCCAAGGTGAAAAATCATGAGGGATAGCGAATAAAATCCTGAAATGAACTTCGAATGAGCTAAAATGAAAACTCTGCCGACATTTTTGATTTTGAGGAGTTTAGTTGGTTTTCACGGCTTAGTTGCCCTTCAACTAAAGAAATTTGTTTGGATTGCGCATTCAGTAAGCATGTTGATGGGGTGACTCTTATAGTGGTATTTTGATGACTGCTGCTATGCAAAAAATTATCTGTGTAAAAATTTAGCATTAATCCATTTTGTGTCCTTCGTTTTTACATAGATTTTCGAGAAAAAAATTCCACCTTTTTATCTATAGCGAACACGAGTTATTATTACATATATGTTACCATGAATGTCCGTAATACCCTTTTTTCTCCTTGGATTTAGTCAGCGTTGCCAGTCAACTCTTTCAGTTTTATGCAAGGTTTGGTGGTGACAGGTTACGTTAGGCTTTTAACCGAATTCTGAGATTTGTGACATAACCAAACCCAACCTAACTTCAACTTTAGTCATCAATGCTTGCGCAAAACTGAAAAAGCTGATTCGCAAAACTAATTGAATTCAAGCAGAGAAAAGGGAATTTTGGACATTCATCGGTGGATGTCGAAATTAATCATATAACGGTAGTATTGGACGATAATTTGATTAAACGATATATCGTTATTTTTACTTTTGATATTCGATAATCGATTTTAATATTTCTGATCAGTTTTTTTGATCAGATTAACTGTAAGGTTTGGTAAAATTGAATAACAACATTTGTAATTGAAGAGTAATTTGCACGATCTTTTTTGATTTTGAATACAATACGAAAAATTTCTATTACATCAACGAGTATTACAAGAACCATGGTTTGGAATTACTCGGGCTCAGAATAAAGAAAATAAGCTGCTGGCTGTTTTGGCTATTCAAATCAGCAGCATGTCAATATATTTTCCCGAGAATTGGTTCAGACTTTCACTGATTAAATAAAAAAAACTTTTTTCTTCTACTAAAAGTAAGGAGCAACACTAAAACTCAAAAGAACAGAAATTGTTCCGCATATAAAGGGGATAACCCCTCCTCAATACCTTGTTCTTCACGCCAAAGTTTTTTTTTTGTTTTTAACAATTTCCTTATTCTAATTAGACGGCTGTTATGTTCTAAAATTGTTCTTAAATAATTAGGACAAAAAGTAAAAATCACCGTAAACAGGGAGGTATTGAGGAGGGGTATTTGCCCTCTTATACTCATTAATTTTGTTCGTTTTAAATATTAATATTGCTGCTTACTTTTTTATTTAATTACTTACTTATTTTAATTACCTTACTTACTTATTTTGAAAAAATTGATGTTTTTATTTAATTTCTGATCAATTTTCAAATAATGCCAGAAAATCCACCCTGCAAAAAATTTCCCAAAAAAGACTTTTGCGAACTTTTTAGCCTGGAAAACCATTTTTAGCCTGCATTCGTTTGAAAAAAGACTTGTTTTCTTTTCATTTCTAATCATTTTTCAAATCAACTCTCTTGGAAGATTTTCCCTGGAAATTCTCCCCTCCCAATTTCTCAATGAAAGTTTCTCCCGCGTGAAATTCCCCAATGGAGAATTCCTCCAGCGAAAAATCCTCCCCTGCGCAAAAATCCCCAGACAATTTTAACTCCTTTGAAAATTTACCCGAAACATCTCCACATGTAAAATTGAATTGACAAAGAGAAAGTAAATCAAATAAAAAGAATTTTGTATAAGAATTGTGGTACAATTCCCCCGTGTATAGTTTCCTTTTGGAAATTCTTCCCCAGAAACTTCCGTCGCCACGGAAAATCTTCCCCCTTGGACCCCCCCACCCCCGCAGAAAAGTCCCCGACATAAAATTCATTTTCCCCCAAAATGTCTGTTTACTTTGTAATAACAGATACTATGTGTAAACACTAGACAAATTTCATAACTTACAACCCTTTAATCCTGGAGCTTGCAGGGCCGTGTCATCCTCAGAGGCATGATACTTGAACTTTCAACTATGATGATCAAAATGGCTATCCCAAAGTTTTGATCAAATGACTTTGGGAAAAAAGAAGCATGGGAGGGAAGGGGAAATCTAGCTGCCCACCAATCGTATTGGTCACGAAATGGAGAACTAGGACTTTAATTTCAGCTCGAGTGAGCCCTCTCGATATTATATGACCATTGATTCGATACGATCACCCTAGCAAAAAAAAAGAAAAAAGAAAAAGAAAAAAGTAACAAATAATCTCGCATCTGTGATCTTTCTTCTAGCAAAAATTACTAAATTCTACATTTTTGCAAATGGACGCCAGAAAGCCCTACAGTATGGCTCTCTGATATGCCCAACCTGATGATATAATTTTTATTAAGGCTGTGATTAAGTGAACTGATGGAACTCGACAATCCCATGTTAAAATGGGAAATTTATATTTAAAAAGTACTCAAGTATTTATTGGCGGAAGGTGTCGCTTTTAATATTAGGATGGATTGACTTCTAGGGGCGTTCCCACCCTTTCTCAAAAAATAGATAAATTTTCTCATGCTTGTAGCTTTTGATGGTTACATGAAACTTGATACATTTTATATATCTTGAGTCAGCATAAAAAGTCAATTTTTTTGCTGTATCTATTGCTACAAAAATTTCATGTTTTAGAGTTTCGGTTGGTATTTGGCCGAGTTGTTCCTTTGGTAGAGTTTATTACCACGAATTATTTGATTAGCTAATCAGGCTTGGCACCCTCTCAGAAAGAACATTGGTGGTGGGCATTAACATTAATTTTATGACAACTTCGTATAGGTATTTCTGAGACCCATGTTAAAAGACTTCCACGATTTGAGTGGATCAATTTTTATTGAAATTAAAGACTCCCTACTGAAAATCTAGAGAGCCGTGATAGATATGGCTGCTGACGAAGCTTGCATTGCATTGACTACTGAAATTTTGTCAGGTCATCCCCACAAACTGGCTTGATTCTGTAGTGGCTGAATCATAATGACTGTTACGGCACTTGAATCTAGTGATAGAAATTCCAGTAAGGCCTAATCCATGTCTCTTGTTATTTGTGTTGCGAGAGCAACACATTGGTTTTGTCCCGTTTTTTTTTTTTTTTTTTTTTTTTTTTTTTTTTTTTTTTTTTTTTTTTTTTTCCATGCCGCCAATCTCAGCTTATTCCTGGAAACTGGTAAGGGTCTAACCTGTGCGGTTTTTACGGAAAGTGTGGACCTCAGCCCGGATTGATGAATATGACATTACATTTTGGAAACCTCCGCAGAACTCTTGCCTGGGGCCAAAAAGGATGGTTTTTGCTTGTCCACGAGCCAGATCCTATGGTGCGCGAAGTGAAGTGGAGTTATATAGCCTATGTCAGAGAGGAGTGTCTGTAGTTGTGCAGCCAAGCTTTCGTTTCATCAAACCATGTTTCTGCTTTCGAGTGGAAAGCTCAGTTCTAACAGACAAGCAGGCAGGCACCACTTTCAAATTGAAGATGGACTAAAATCTAAAAGTGTTAAATATATGCGGCAGTTACCCGGCCCCACAGCCAATATATCTTCTTTGAGTGATAAATAGAAAGATTTACAGAAGCAAAAATGTGGCATTATGCTGCCATCTATTGTTTCTAAACATTTCTGTTCATGATTTCAGCTGAGTTTATCATTCGTTTTTTCGGATTTTATCATTCTGTGTATTTGATAGCAAAACCAATTTGGTTCCAGTGGTTAGATATGTAGGGGACTTGTAAGTAATAATATGCTGTTAGGCTACAGTCAACTTCGGCGATGAGAGGTTTGCAACTATGCTAGTTTGTGTACCCATTTATTTGTTTCTGGTGAACTTGATGACTATCACGGGAGAGGGACTTATAAGTAAGAATCGGTTCACTTTGGGCAAGAAACGGCTGTTAGCCGGGCTGGCAAGGCTCAGTTCTTGGGCCGTCCCTTTTCCTCATATATGTCAAAAACCTCTATCGACTATTTAGCAACCCACGATCTGATTTCTGTTGTCATTTGTGCCAGAAAGGAGATTCTGGGGCTGGAGCTTTGGATACGCCTGGTCAACATGAAGAACTCTTTGCATTCGCCGACGACAGCACCCTGGGGGCTGCAGCACCTGATGAATTGATCCTTATCCTCAAACTACAATTGATGACAGAAAACATATATCATTGGTTTGATGCAAATTTATTAGCTTTGAATGTAAAAAATCGTTTCTTCTTATATTCTCCCGCATAGGCAAAAGCTGCCCTACACTGACAGAGCTTCAAACATCTAAGGGATCCATATCCCGCCCAGCTGACCGGTTTGCTCGATTCCTTGGGGTACTTCTGGATGAAAATCTATCTTTCAAGCAGCTTATCGAGTCAATGAGATTAAAGGTTTCTCGAGGCCTTGGAATTATTCGGAAGCTGATGCGAGTCTTTCCTTTCTCTATCCTTCGTCTATTATAATTATCTCTTGTTTACCCTTATTTATGTTACTGCTCGTCATTGTGGATGTCTACATATCCATCTGTACTTGCACCTTTACATAGTTTCCAGCTGAAATCAGCAAAAGTCCTTCAGTCTACCACCCATATTTCTGCTGAAGATTAAAGATATTCATACATTACACCTCTCTCTCATTGCATTTCAATATTTCCGTGGAAACCTTCTATCAACTTTTCCCAGGCTTCTTGAGATTGTTAGAAATGTCAGTCCTTATGAAACAAGGAACCAGGATGATGTGCCAGTGCCATCCACCCCGGCAGTGCGCTCGGACTTTGGTCTGATAGTTGCTGTCGGACTTGCCTGGAATTCCATTCCTGTTGGGATTCGACGGTCCTGTACCATAGGCTCCTTCAAGAAACGGTTGAAGAATTTTTTAATTAAAAAAATAAATTAAATTATAATATTGATCAGTTATTTATATTGTTTATTTATTTAGATTTAATTTATTTAATTAATTATTTAGATTGAATTTAATTATTTAGATTTGGGTGGTGTGAGTGTTGGATCCTCGATGTATATTTTTTATTATTTTATTTTTATTTTTCTTAAGTAGGTGGTGTGGAGACCGCTTGTACTCGGGTGAGGATTGGTGAGTAGACTCTAAATATATTTTAACTTTGAATGTATTTAATAGTGATTTATATTTTGTTTTGTTGTTGTTTTTTTTCCAAATAACGGGCCATTGAGCCCTTTGGGATATTTTTATTTATAAATGGATGGATATTGATAATAAAGGAACTTGAACTTCAACTTGAAAGCTCATAATCATCTTCGGCAATGAGGGGTTTGCCGCTTTTGCTAGTTGGTGTACCTTTTATTTTTTTTCGGTGTATTTGATGGTTAAGCCAATTTGGTTCCAGTGGTAAGACATGTAGGGGACTTGTAAGTAATAATCGGCTGTTGGGCTACAATCATCTTCAGCGATAAGGGGTTTGCAAATTTTGCTAGTTGGTGTACTCATTTATTTGTTTCCAGTGAACTTGATGTCTATCACGGGAGAGGGGCTTGTAAGTAAGAATCTATTCACTTTGGGCTAGAAATTTTTGCAAATTGGTGCACATTGTATTCGATCTCTTTAAATCTAACAGAATATAGTGATTACGCAACGGGTACAAACGATAACGTAAAACAATGGGGTAGTTTCGTAATAATTAATGTCACCTATGGTAATTTAATCCTGAAAAGTTACGGATAGCTTAATAATACCAACTAGATTATATAAGATATTGTTCCAATTTTTCATCCGTCACCATGTTTACAATTGAAAAGGATAAAGTTCAACTGGCTGCAAAGTCACTTTAGTCCCTTCTTTCGATATTATTTTGGAGTTGTTGTTTTTTTTCAACGATGAGGAATAGCCTTTGGTCATGTGATAACTGATTGCGTTCTTGTTTGAACATACCGTTTTAAAAACTTCGATAGGCTGACAACTTCATCATTTAACCGATAGTGAAAAAACGAGCACAAACGAGAATGTAAAACAATGAGATAGTTTCGTAATAATTAATAGAAGGTCATCTATGGTATTTTGATCCTGAAAAGTTAGGGATAGCTTTATAATACCAACTAGATTATATAAGATATTGTTCCGAGTTTTCATCCGTCACGATGTCTACGATTGAAAAGGATAAAGTTCAACTGGCTGCAAAGTTAATTTAGTCCCTTCTTTCGATATTATTTTGTTGTTGTTTTTTCAACGCTGAGGAATAGCCTTTGATCATGTGATTACTGATCGAAAGCGAAGAAACAAAACCAAAGTGTTGCTCTCGCAACACTTTAGTCGGCGAAGCCAGACAAAGGTTGCCGTAATACTTCATGTTGCCCGGGCAACGTAGGTCTAGTTCACTCTCAACTTGGAGAAGATCGGGAGTAATGTACAATTTCTAGATACAGATTGAGATATGTGGCAATCGTGATAAGTGTGATCTGAACAAGGCCTATAAGCCTAGCCGGTATTTTATCTAATACTAACTCTGCCTTAGTAAGATTAACGTTCAGAAAGATTAATCACGTTTCAATCTAATTAAACATGTTATTATACTAAATTAAACATGTCATAATTAATAGAATGTCATCTATGGTATTTTGATCTTGAAAAGTTAAATTAAGAAAAAACAAGTTTGTTCAACAGAAAGTAAGGAGCAACATTAAAACTTAAAATGAACAGAAATTATTCTGTGTATGAGGGGGTTACCCACCTTCTCAATGCCTCGCTCTTCACACGAAAGTTTTAGAATACTTTTAAAAACCTTCTTATTCTGATTCAATGGCCTTTGTGTTTCAGGAGTTGTTCTCAAGAAATTGGGACAATCAGTGAAACTTTAGCTTAAAGAGTGAGGTATTGAGGAGGGGTGTAACCCCCTCATATACGGAATAATTTCTGTTTGTTTGAAGTTTTAATGTTGCTCCTTACTTTTAGTTGAAAAACTTTTTATTTAATTTCTGATCGTTGTTCAAATAATAACGGGAAATCTGGTTCTCCCTCCACTTAAAATTCCCTCTCCTCACAAGAAACTCCTCCTTGGAAATTTCTTCCCGCGAAAAATACTCCCCCCGGACAATTCCATCCTCGCTGAAAAGTCCCCCGTAAAATTCCTTGCCGACGATTCCGCCAGAAAAATTCTCCATAGTATACTTTCAATTGGAGAAGAATTTAATTTTTAATCGTTTCTCAAATCATGCCGGAAATCCCCCTTACGTGGAAATTTTTTCATTAAGTTTCCTTGACTTTAAGGGCTTTTTCTTTCTTTTTCAAAAATTGGGCGCATTTTCTCAGGCTCGTAGCTTTTCATGGGTAACGCTAAACTTAAAGAATCTTATATATTTGGAATCAGCATAATAAGCCAAGTCTTTTGATATATCTATTAATATAAACATTCCGTTCTTAGAATTTCAGTTATCATTGGGCCGAGTCGCTTCTTACTTACAGTTTGTCACCACGAATTGTTTGATTAAGCACGTTTTCAGTCAAATTAAAGAAACCAAGATTGAACAAAATTATTAAACTAGATTAGACACACTTCAGTCTCGAATTTGTAAGTTCTGTAAAGATATTTCTCAAAGTAAGGATTCGTATAAAAATATAAATGAATACCAAGTGCTGTATGTTTCTTTAAAAAACTGATGTGACTATGTTCAGACTTAAAACATCTTATTGATAATTTAAACACGTGTTAACTTAAATGTTCACAAGGATTAAACCCTTTTCAATGTGGTTATTTATTTTTCTTTAGTCTAATTATAAGTTTCAATCTTAATGTTTTGCGTTACCAACGATAAAACACGTTTAAGGTTTGAATGGTCTAAACATGTATGGGAGTTGACGTCACGAGCCTTAGGAGTTGAACTAGCAATAACTAGCTAAAGCCTTTGTCTGTAGACCATCCAGCATAGTAGGATTTTTTATTTTTGTGCCATCTTATTGTAGACCTAACCGATCAAAGTCAATCAGTCTTATAAATAAACTGAAAATAGTAATTTGCGGGTAATAGAACAGTTTCTCTAGAGAGCAAAGATCAGATCAGTGAATATTGTTTTTGAATTTTCACATTTTTCACAAAAAAAAATTATTTTCAAAAGAGTACATGCTACTTTTCTTTATGTCTGTCATTTGACAGGCTCTTGATTTTATAAAGCTTCGTTGTAATATAATATTATTCATTTGAAAATAAAAAAAATTCCTACTTTTAGGAATACCTTCTCTACTTTTAAGATTCAAAGATGAAATGAGTGAAGAGATGTGGTGGAATAGACCAAGATCCTCCAAGGACCGTTGCGGAGGATGTGGAAGATGTAGCTAGACGGCATAATAATAAAATGTTGTACTGGCATCCGGACTTGTCCCAGTTAAATATAGGAACAGGGTCACAATTAGTGATAAGGAAAGAATTAAAGAGAGATGGGTGGAACATTTTGAAAATGTGCTAAACCGAGATACAGTTGCAAGAAAAGATAAAGAGGAAAATGAAAAAGTTTGTGATACCTTGGATGTGAAGGAAGATTTGCTATGTGAGGGAGAATTAGCGACAGTACTCGAAGAATTAAAAAATAATAAGGCCCTAAGTGCTGTTAGTGTGGTAAATGGGTATCTTAAATATGGTGGCTCTGAGGTTAGAAATAAGTTACTGATGATTATGATTATGTTTGTTGAAAAAGGTAAAGTACCTAATGATTTTAGGAAAACCCTAATTAAACCACTGTATAAGAAAGTTGATAAGAGCGAGTGTTATAATTATCGAGGAATTAGTCTGGTCTCTGTAGGTAGCAATTATTTAGTAATATGATACTTTTTAGACTGAGAGATGCTCTAGACAAAATTATAAGAGAAGAACAGTGCGGTTTTTAAAAAGGTAGAGGATGCATCGACCAAATCTTCACTCCTAGGCTAATAATTGAGAAGTGCCTTGGTTGCTAAACACCTTTGTTCCTCAGTTTTATAGATTATGAGAAAGCGTTCGATTCTGTTGATAGAAGAGCTTTAGCAAATGTCTTATCAGTATTGATTGAGAGTTCGTTGCTTGAAAACCGTGTTTTTGTACTAACATTTTAATATAGTAAGGTTCAACTTGTGGGATTTCCCCAGAAACATTTATGATCGGGTCAATTTATTTACTCGCTTTTGACATTTTTGCTACTTATTATAGTTTCCCTCGGGACTTAGTGACTTATTAACTGCGGATACTTGGACTAACAGATCTAATTAACTTTGGATTGAACTCGACTAAACTCTTTGTGCATGGTATCAGATTCTATTATGGATCCGGAATACTGCGACATCTACTTAAAAAGAATAATTGGCAAGACAGGTGGCGCGCAGTGTATATAAATGTAATAAATAGTCTCATTTTAGCTGTGGAAAAACTGAGTACTCAAATGACTTGATGAAAACCTTTGTGTTGAACATGTGCACAAAATGATTCTCCAAAAAATTGTGGCCTCTGCTGTAATTGATGCATACACAGTTCTTTCTCTGCAGAAGCCCTCGGGACGATTCTTTCTTTTTACGTGTGAAAAGTGCTTAAACCAGCGTATTTGAGTGGGTCAAAATGTCCCAGTACTATGTATCTGTTCAATGCAGTAGCTTTGTTACCAGCCAAGTCACGCAGACTCAACAAGAGTATCCTTAGTCCATCCATACACATTAAGAGACTCACACAACTGATCATACTTCCGAGTGACGTGTTTGCAGATTTCACATAGGTGGAGGCTGCAGAAAGGCGGAGAATTGCACGTTTCTTCATATTCGACTGTATTTTTTTAAAGGTAGCTGCCATGACGAGTATTGTCTTCTATCTTTGTGTAAAAAGTTCTGTCATGGATTTTGTTTCATGAATTGTTATCCTAATGTGCATCTCACTTTCCATAGAAAGAGAAAGCTACATTTTAAGACTGAATTGCAAATTCCAAAAAACGGGATGCGAAGAAATGCATCTCTGTTGATGCAGGGCAGCCAAAGACGGCCGTGTCTAGTCACTCTTATGAGTTTGAATCTCTTGCCGCCTCTCTTAAATCAGCCAATGCCTTCCTTTATTTTACAGCCCCCTTCTTTTGTTGAAAACCTGGAAAACGGGCAAGAACTAACATTAGCCAGCCTTTTGACAATTTGTCCAAACAACCAACGGAGTTGGACTTTTAAAGAACTCAAAGATTCACCCACCAATCAAACCATGTTTTCCGAGTTTTCCACTCGGAACCGATTCAGTGGCCTGCCAAGTAAAGTCGAGACCGCAGTGTAAAGCCCTTAATTCATCCCTGTTCATTTCCAAAAATACTAGTGTCATATGTCAGGCCACTTATGAACAAAATGGAAGAGGTCAAACTATGCTTGAAAATGAACTTATTGATATTGCTTTTATCTGTGAATTGTGGTCTGCGACTGAAGAGTATGATGCATTTAATGGATGTTATACCTATTTTAAGCCAAGAATGACACCCGATAAAATTACAGTAACACATGTTGGAGGTGTTGGTATTATTTGCGATCATTTATAAAAACTAGAGTTCCCAATTTCAACAATATACCAAGTAAGCACGGTTTCAAAGTCTTATGGTTGTGGTACAGGCCTAAAAGGCTACCTAAGGAAGTGGCATCACTGGTGATATGTGTTGTTTACTCTCTGCCCTATGGCCCCTATCGTAAAGACCTTGTGAATTACTTACTGAGTTGCACTGACAATGTAAGATCCTTGTATCCTAACACTGGTTTCATAATGACTGGCGACTTTAATGACTTGTATCCCAAAATGGATAAGCAATTCACTGTCACTTAGGCAGATTGTTAATGTGCCAACAGGAGGTAAGCGCATGTTAGATCTGATCTTTAGCAACTGTACGGAATATTACATTACCCCAGTTACATTACCCCCACTAGATATGGGCGACCACCTGTGTGTTGCTTCGGTAACTAATCATTTTATCCCAAATGGACAAAAAATAGTGTGGAGTACTGGCCCTACACACCACGAGCTAGTAAATATCTACAAGAAATTGCTCAAAAATAGTGACTGGCGTGATATCCTCTCATTGTCTGATGGTGACAAAATGGCACGTATATTTGTAGGGAACTCTTCGAAAAATACTCTGAAATTTTCGCACAAAAAAGCAAAATATGTGAAATCTAGTGAAAAACCATGAATTACTCAAGATATACTGGATCTGATGAAATTGAGGAATGAATTCCATTTAACTGGACCTGAAGAAGATTTCAAAAGGCTAAAAAAATACAATGTGTATAAAATAAGATGTTCACGTAAGCAATATGGTTCAAAAATAGTAAGCAATATATATCAATCCAATCCAAGGAAGTTCCATCACATAGTCAAAAATGTTATCGGTAAAAAGTGACCAAAGTGGAAGTTAGAGATAATGATGGTAAGCCCCTGCAACTTAAGAATATCAATTAATTTTTTGCATCAATTTTTGAAATCCATCTCTGACTAACAGGATTACCATCTAATGACTCAGTTTCAAATATCCCTGTCCTAAAGATTATTTCAGCGGTTAAAAAATTGAAGGCACTTGATCCTCGTAAATCTAGTTACCCAAGTGAAACAATTTTTTGCATCAATTTGTAAAATCCATCTGCGATAACAGCATTACCATCTAATGACTCAGTTTCAAATATCTAGTTAACCGAGTGAGATACCAATTAAACTGATTGTTGAGAGTGCTTATTTTTTATCTACTCGTTTAACGGCAATTTATAACCAAAGTTTTATTGATAGTGTTCTCCCTAGTATTTTTAAACAGGGGTATGTTACCCCAATCCCCAAACGTAAGGCCCCTAAGGATATTAATAATATGAGGCCGATTTAAAAAACACTGTCTCTTTCAAAAGTGTTTGAAAGTTTTATTTTTAGTTGTTTATTTGAAGACATAAAAGATAACATAGATTCCCAACAATTTGGATTTAGACCTGGATACACTTAACACAGTGTTGATCCTTGAAGACATAGAAAAAAATGGGCTTATGTTGATGCATTATTTGCTAATATAATAAAGGCTTTTGATAGTCTTGACCATAATGTAGTAGTGGAATAAGCTAAGGTTAAGGGTGCCCGTCTATTTGTTGCACGTATGCTTGCTAGTTTTCTTTTTAAAAGAAAACACTCTCAGTGTGTCCAACTCCCTTTTCATAAGCCATTTGGATTCATAGATATTGTCTGCGGTTCGCTACAAGGGACTAAATTAGGCCCACTTTCTTTTCTAGTAGTTTTTAATCGTATTTTAGCAACAGTTCGAGAGTGTTTTAAATTTGCTGATGATTTGACTGTTTTATTACTGCAACTAAGCCCTCCGACTACCGAACAGTCTGACTTGACAAGAAGTTTTAATGACCTAAAAACTGAATTAAGAAATGTCAGCGGAACTAAGAGCTCTTATATGACTTTTTCCTTCCTAAAGGTTGGCAACCATTCTTTTATTTCCCTACTGTCGATAAAGAAAACTACTCAAATATTTGAAATACTTTTGGAAGAAGATTTAAGATGGAACTCGCACGTTGACTATCTGACTAAAAAAGGCGCCTCACTTTTACAATTCACTAACTATACACTAACACAATTCACTAATTCACTAACACAATTCACTTTCACTAACTATAAAAATAAAACATGAATTCGAGTCAAATTTAAATATTACTGCACTAAATATAGTTGTCGTTGCTATGACAAGTCTTAGTGCAGTAATTGTTTTCTTCTGCTTGCGTTTTTATTTTGTTGTTTGCTTTTTTCTTCTTTTTCTTTTTCCCCTACTCCGTCTTATCATGTTTGTAAATGATGGGTATTCAATAAATAAATAAATTATAGCTACTGACCACTAAAGAAAGAAGACATTATTTGACGATGAACTTTGCTTTCAAATGTCTTCAAATGGTTTCGATAGTCTTGAAAAGGTCAGCCTGCCACCTGTTAAGCCAGAGTCAGCCTGCCTTGTCAGCTAAAAATTCCGCTCCAGCATACAAGAGTTAGGGGTATATAGAGGCGTGGACGTTGGATTTGACCTGCTAGTAACCAAATTCTCGCTGAAGTTGAAGAGGAATGAGAAAAAGGTACCCAATTCAGAACCCCAATTTGATTCTAACAAGCTCTGAGATCGAATGACCTGGCACGAGTTCGTTACAGAACTTAGCAACAAGTTCGAAGCACTCTACATCAGTGACCAAGACGACCAGGAGGTGATATGGGACCAGATAAAGAACCTCTACATTGAGTAAGCAAGCAAGACCCTTGGACACCGCAAGAAATTGAAGGACCAGTGGCTATTGGACCGCATTTGGCAGCTCATATAGGAGAGAAAAGTCGCAAAACCTTAGATCCTTGCCTGCCACGAGCAAATCAGATCTACAAGACCGAGAATTACAGACGGATTGATAAAGCTGTCAAAAAGAGCGCGCGATAAGACAGACGCCATTTCTACAAAGCAAAGGCCGTGAAAGCTGAAGAAGCTGCCAAGAACGGAGACAGCAGGTAGCTGTACAAGATAATGAACAAGATCATCGGGAAGAAGAGAGCCAGCGATGGTCCAGTGAAGAACGAAAACGGCATACTGGTTACCGGTCCCAAAGAGAAGAAGGAGGTGTGGGCCAACCATTTTGACAAAATCCTGAACATACCACCCCTGGACGGACCAATCTCCATCCCTGGAGATCCTCAGATCTCACTAAACATCAACACTGAGCCCCCGACTGAAGATGAAATTCTGAAGGCAGTCAAAAAGCTGAAAAACGGCAGATAACCAGGAGACGACCAAATCACGGCAGAAATGCTGAAATGCTCCATGGACACCTGTGTCACCTATTGGACGGACTTCTTCGGAACCACCTGGACAACAGCAAAATTACCTTCAGAATGGTGCCACAGTACGCTCGTGAAGCTCTTCAAGAAGGGCGATACCACGCTCTGTAACAACTGGCGAGCTATCAACCTGCTCTCGATTCCTGGCAAATATTATCCTGTCCCGAATACAACGTCACCTAGATGAATAACTGCGTAGTGAACAGCATGGCTTCCTCCCAAATCTCTCATGCACGGGCCTCATATTCACCCTACAAAATCTCACCGAGGAGAGCTGCGAATGGCACAATAAACTCTACATGATCTTCATAGACTTCGAAAAGGCGTTCGACTCATTAGACCGCCAGTCACTCTCGAAGCTCTTTCACCACTATGGTATCCCTGATATCATAGTAAATCTCATCATGGCGATGTATGAAGATACAACCTGTTGTGTGAAGACAGCAGAGGGAAATTCACGCAAATATCCCATCCTCTCCGGGGTGAAACGAGGGTGCGTGCTATCCCCGCTACTGTCCGCAATCGTCATCGATTTCGTTCTGAGGAGCGTCGACTCAACTGGGCTACGCCTAAATGATCGCCTGCTGAGCGACCTAGATTTTGCTGACGATATTGCCATCCTCGAAATTTGCAAATAACGGCTTCAAGCGCCGCTCTCGAGTGTCCAAAATAAACAGAAGGTTTTGGACTTAATATCAATGCCAGTAAAACCAAAGGCATGGCAACTAGTGGATCACCTATGAACATCAAATATGGTGATAGCGACGTGGAACAAGTGGTCCATTTCAAATATCTTGGCAGCACCATCGAGAACACAGGATCCACAGCCCAAGAAGTCATCGCCCGAATTGGACAGGCTAGCAGCATCTTTAACAGACTCAAAAAGTTTGGAGATCGAGTACTTTCTCTCTATGGCTTAAGCTCCGCCTATTCAACAGCAACGTCCTGCCCGTCCTCCTATGTGTACCTGAAACATAGCATCTCAGTCAAAAACAAGAGTGGAGAATTCAATAGTTTGGAAACATGTGCCTACGTAGACTTCTCGGCATCCATTGGACCCAGAAGATAAGGAATGAGCACATTAGAAACATCACAGGTCAACCTTCCCTCATCGAGACCATACGAAGGCGCAGATTGAGCTACCTCGGACATGTGCTGCACATGGACGATTTTGGAATTCCCAAGTCTACTTTTTTCTGGTTACCCATAGGCACTCACTACAGAGGAAGACCCAAAAATACTATCCGTCGTACCTACAACAACAACCTGCAGTGCCTTCACGCCTCAGTACAGCCGGAGTGGGAAGACATCGTCGTAGCCGCAAGTCTCAGAGACGACAGGAGACTCTTCTTGGACGTCTTGGGCGCCTCTGGAGGTAGAGGAGGATTTAAGGTCTAAGGTAAGGTTTGCACGTTAGGGGTAAGGTTTGAACCTTACAGAACTCTAGATAGAGGGTGCTTCGACCGCAAACAATGTTCTGTTTGCTCCAAGATTATTCTTTTGCCTCGAACTACCATGGTAAAAACATAGCCACTGCCAGGAGAAAAAACTATGATGAGTCTGCCCTACATTATTAGAGCCCTTCAAATAGAAATTTGAGCCAAGACCATTATCGATCTGCTCCAAATGTGGTGTCGCATTTTACATACATGAACGGAAGAGCTGAAATTCTAAAATTATCCTGAATCCTAAATATAATAATAGTAGTCACATATTTTGAGCATTTTTACGAGAAATAATTTAATAGAAGGATAGTAATGAAATTATTCCAAAAAAAGTTCCTGAAAGATCTTAGAACCATAATGAGAGCTAACTTAAAGTTACTGTTGTTGCTCTTTACCATGTGACATTTGAGATAACCTTAAAAATTTTTTCCTTGGTGTTCGAGTTTCAAAGGTAAGAGTGTGTAAGCCTCTTAAGAGACTTTCAAATCTTATCAAATAAAAGGTATTAAAACCAAGAACAGTATTTATTTTGTCTTCAGTTCTAGGCATACAAATCAGAACTAATTTAATAGCGACTTTTTTTTATAAAACATCTCCGTTTACAGCACCAAAAAAAGAACTTACAATACCAATCCATGCATTGTTGGCGGACCGAAAAGTGTGTCTCTTGATCTCCATACACTTGGTCTGAAACTGATCTAAATAAACAGGTACCGTCGGTATGCACCACTTAAATTAGAAAGCCACGTTTGATCATCTTCTTCTCAAAGCGGCGCTCTTTCTGAAAGAATAGAATCAACCGTTAAATTTTCATAACTCCGATTTACGAAGATTCTCCTGATATTGCTTATCAGCACTTGTCTGTTAAACAGATCACATTCGAAAATCATGACTACTAATACTACTAAAAACTCACCGCAGCATCACACCACTTGAGGTCAACACAGCTACGCACGCTCCTCCTCCATCCCATTCTATCCAAAGCCTACCTCTTTACGCCCTCTTAGGAAGTTCTCATTTCCTTTAAATCTTTCTTTATGACATCCTCCCACCACAGAAATTTCTCTGGAAAACATCTAGTAAATCTTCATTCACTTTTTGGAGCACCAATACTTCAAAGCCATATTTAACCACTGTCATCACTGCACTTTACAATATCTTGGTTTGCAATCTTGTCTTCCTACTCTTCCAGATTTTTTTTTTAACTGTGAAAAAACACCCTGAGCCTTCGCTATTCAACTGTTATCATCTTGACTTCTCCCACTATCCTTACTAATAATACTACCAAGGTAAGTGAAGCTGCCCACCCACTCAATCTTTTTGACACCAAATGTCACCCTTTCATCTTCACTTACTCCTAGCCATGCCGCATCAAAAAGAAAATATGATCAGATAGAGTGACACCCTGCCACGGTGCCCCTCCTAGCCACAGTACCAGGGACAGCTTCCCCCGATTGCCCTTCCCTTTGAACAGTTCTTGATAGCGGTAAGTGTAAAATTGTAATCACCTTCTGATGATTAGCTTAATAAAAAAAATGTTAGAAAAAAATAGCAATACATTAATGTATAAATATTATTTCTTTCTATTTTCTTTATCCTTGTCTTTTCTACTCTTTCTGCTGTTTCGATTAAAAGCAAAACAGCATAATATAAATCCGGTGACAATTTGGTGACGTGACTTAATTAAAGCTGATTTTAATGGAAGGGGTGGCAGCAAAATACGTCCTATGAGGTCCCTATCCCTTCAAATCCCAGTCCAGACACTTTTTTTAAACTTATTGAAGAAGCGGGTGTTTATTACGTTATAGGTAATGATTTCAAAGAGAAGCAGATGCCTGTTACTCTAAAAGATGCAGGTGTCTGTTACATAATAGGTCTTGTTTACTTTTGGTTGTTGCGCAATAGATTTTGGGATGCTACGTAATTGGACTTGTTAGATACCGTTAGTCAAGTGGGGAAGTCCTTGTTGCAACTGAGGAGGACACGCATGGGGTGGCTTTCGTCATACCAGTATAAACGTGGGATTTGACGCAATCTTGCATGACTTGATAGATTTATTGGGAGTGAGGTAATCTTACGTGACTTGGTAGATTTATTGGGAATGATGGAATGGTAGGGGACATGTGGGTGTTACGTAATGACAATTTACTTGTGGGATTGTACATTATATTTTAAGACATTTTATTTTCTTTTACAAAATTTTTCTCAGGGGACCTCTATATTCCAAAAAATTATTGTCCAGGACTCGAAAGGGATTCCCTCTCAATGGAATGGAACGCTAACCAGTTGCACTATGAAAGTTTTTCTAATATTTTGATTTGGCTGATATATTATATATAATAGCCTAGTGCACTCAAGGAGAATCCCCTGTTCGTGCATACTAGAATGATTAAATGAATTGTGTTTTCTTATATAGTGGCAATAATTTACACGCAGAGGGGAAAATAAATTACTAGAAATTGCTTACACTTGGTTAAGTAATGCTTTAGAGAGTGTTATCAGATGATATTGCGGGATGTTCCAAGCGAATTTTATTAGTAATAGAGTCTTTTACTCCTTTGAAACTTGAATGTGCTTTCAGAGATGAAATAAAAGCGAGAGTATCGTTATGGCTAGAATTTGACATCCTTCATTCGTGATCAAAATTCTTTCTTTTCCTCTTCACTACACATAATTTAACGCTTATATTAGAGACTTATCTTGAACGTGCATACCTATGTACACAAGCTACAAGATGCTTAAATTGCATTAGTGAAATATATTGAAGATTTGTCATGGATCAATAAATCTAAAACATATAAACTTGTATTATACATGCAAATTTCATTAATAAAAACAAATGTAAAGGCATTATTAAAACAAATAAAAAACAATTCCAATTAAAAAAAAGGAAAAGACAAAACATGAAGAAAGCTTATAATGGATAAAATATAAACAAACGAAGCATAAATTAAAGAAAGGCCAGGATCCTACCAACCAAATCCAGGGAGGGGGCTTGTTATTAGAGGGAAAGTTAAAGCAAAGTAAGATATATTTAAGGGCTTTTAATGAAAATGTCTTGTTTCTTTGAACCAAGACTAGGCGTTCCCTGTTGACAAGCGCACATTTGAATAAAAATTTCTCTTCAAATTCTACATAATCTTGTTAGAGGCATTCACGGCACCATATCAATGTATGGCTGGCCCGTGGCATCCTAATCATGCGTATTGTCGTTCCTCAGGTATTTTTCAAAAATTTTCTTGATAAAATTAGGCTTTAAAGTCCATTGATTCGGGTTTTGAAATTCACTACCCAACGTGATGCCATCCACGGCAATTCACACCACTATAGTGTGTGGCCACCTACGATGTGTGGCTGGCCCGTGGCATCCTTATAATACGTATTATCATTCTCAAGACATTTCAGGATATGCTCTTGTTAAAAATCATACATTAAATCCATTGGTTAATGATTTGCAAGCCAAAACCAACGGGATATGCTGCCGCAATTCTCACCACCATGCCACACTGTTACTGACCCCCTGGAACGCTCTAGCGCCCCTCATGATTCCTAAGACATTTACAGATATGTTCTTGTTAAAAATCATACATTAAATCCATTGGTTCATGTTTTCGCAAGCCAACCCATCGTGATACACCATCTCAATTAACGCCACTTTATCACACCATGACTGCCCCCTAGGGCACCCTTTAGCACCCCATCATTAATAAGACACTTTTCAGATATTTTCGTGATAAAATAATCCGTTAAATCAAATTTTTCGTTTTTTGGCAGCTCAACACTCCGTGACACACCATCTAAGTTCACTTCCCCACTCACACTATCACTGTACCTCTGGCACCCCTTATCATTCATAAGACATTTTGTAGCAATTTTCTTCTTAAGAATTGTGCATTAAATCCCTTGGCTCTTGTTTTTGTAAGCAAACCCTCTTTTATATACCCTGTCATTTCACGCCCCCATGCCACACTATGACTAGCCCTCTGGCACCCTTTAACACCCCTTATCATTCCTAAAGGTTTTTTTTCAACAAGGTGATATCTAATTCTGCTTCCTCTATTCTGAATCCCGGTTACAATGGCTCTACCTCTGACTCTGCTGGCTTTTATCCTAGTTCAACGGATTCCAGTTCCCACTCCGCTCAGACCCCAACTCTAAATCTGGGTCCGGGTGCGTCACTTCTAGTTCCACATCATGCACCCGATTCTACAATTCCGATTCCACCGATTTCACGCCAACCTCCGCCAATTCGAAGATTTTGTATGCGGCTGCTTCCATGGTAATCCATGGCTGGTCATCGCCATTAGATAGTTTATTGTATTTTTTCGATATTTTCACATTGGAAGGATAAACACTCGTATTTTATTTTAAAAAGTGAGGAGTTAAATTCATGTGGAATGCCCAGGAATTTCCATAGTGCAAATGGTCGATATGCGAGGGTAAAATTTTTAGGGATAATGTTGCTCAAAAAGAAAGAAAGAAGAAAACTTTTAGTTGATAACGAAGGTCATTTTTTTGCTACTGCTGGTGGTAACATGTTACCCACACAGGCGTACAGGCGTACTCTTTGGTCAATATTATATTTCATATCTTATCCAGGTGCCAAAACTGCAAAATATATAAAACGAATGTGGTAATAGACAGGGAAATCGAAAGCAAAATAAAAAAAGCACTAGCAGACATTATCAGCAATGAAATTTAAAATGAATTGACGAAAAACAGTCTTCATGAAATTGTTGCTGTTGCCACCTTGGAAAATGTGAAGATGAAGCATTCCAAGAAGGTGTTTGTTCATGATAAATTTATCATAGTATTCAATTCCTGCAAAGAGAAATATTTGAACTATGAAACAGGTATTAGTGGGGATTTTGTGGGAAATGTACGCTTGCGTTGCCATGAAAGTAAGGAGTTAAATTCGTTTGGAGTGCCCAAGAATTTTATGGATATGCCAGAGTGACACTTCCAGAGATGATAGTGTTAAAAAAGAATGCAAGCATAAAACTTTTAATTGATGACGAAGGCCAACTTTTTGCTACTGTTGCTGGTAACATGTTACCCTTTAATAGATACTATCATCATATTTCTGGTATTACTTAAAAAAACAAGAAGAAGACAGGGTATGCCTGTAACTATATCATAATTTAACTATATCAAACTACAATCTATGCGTATTAGCATATACAGTCCGTAAACCTGTTAATTTCAGAGATGAAATATATAACGAGATTGTTAAGAGCTATACTCGATCACAAGATAAAATGCATTACATCTCAATAGAACACACAATGAAGTATTTCACGAGATGGATTCAAAACAATCATTTTTTTGTTTTGTTTTTTTTACAATGATATTCCACATACGATTATTTCAATAAAAATATTGTCATTGCATTACTTCGTTATGTTTCTGTTATTTCTAGGGCGTGCTAACAACTCCACAATGTCATGACAACGTATGTGTATATTTCTAATAAGATCTCCATTAATGCTTCTTTCATAGTTCAAATATTTCTCATTGTCAGCACTCAAAGCAACGATAACCTTACCATGTCCCCAAAGTTTTTTTTGGCATATTTCATATTCACTTTTGGAAATAAGATGTGAGTAATTATCCTTCTAATGTGAAAATTACACTGATAAAAAGATACGATAAGCTATCTATTGTCGATGACCAGCCATACCGAGACAGTCGCACGAATAATCTTGGAATTGGTGAGGCGTGGAGTGAAATTGGTGAGATCAGAATTGAGGAATTGGGGACAGAAGTGGGTAACTGGAAGTGACGCACCCGGAGCCAGATTTGGAGTAGGGGTCAGAGTGGGCATAGTTGGAACTGGAAATTGTTGAACCAGGGTGGAAGCCAGTAGAATGAGTGGTGGAGCCGTTATAATCGAGGGTCAGAAGCGGGGGAAGTGGAGTTGGATATCACTTTATTTTAAAAAATTGTCTAAGGAGTGACAATGGGTGCTAGAGGGTTCAAGAGGGTCAGTCATAGTTTGGCATGGTGGCGTGAAATGGCATGGTATATAACAGATGGTTGGCATGCAAAAAAACATAAACCATTGAATATAATGCATGATTTTCAAAAAGAAAACATCTGGAAAATGTCTTATGAATCTTGAGGGAGTGCCTGAGGTGCAGTGATATGACAGGACGTTGTGAATTGAGACTATGTATCACGGAGTATAGAGTTGAAAAACACAAACCGCTGCATTTAATGCATGATTTTATCATGAAAATAACTGGAAATTTTCTTAGGAATGATGAACGGTGCTAACAAGTGGCAAAAGGGGGCAGTGATAGCGTGATATGGTGGTGTGAACTGATATGGTGTATCACGGTGGTGTGGCTGGAACCAAAGCTTTTAACATACGATTTTTAACAAGAACATACCTGGAAATGTCTTACGAACTGTGAGGAGTGCTAGAGCATGTCAGAGGGCCAGTAGTAGTGTGGCATGTTGGTGAGAATTACGACATTATATTGCGTTGTGGTTGGCTTTCAAAACATGAACCAATGAATTTAATGCAAGATTTTTAACAAGAACATATCTGGAAATGTCTTATAAATAGTAATATGTATCTTGGGTGCTGTGACCCAGCCACATATTGCCACGATGGCGTGAATTGACGTGGAGGGTATTACGTCGGGTGCTGGCTCGCAAAAAAACGAATCAATGGGCTTTAAACATAATTTTACCAAGAAAAGTTTTGATAAATGCCTTAAGAATGATAATACATACCATTGGAATGCCAGGTGCCATCCACACATTGCCATGGTGGTATGAATTGTTTAGAATAACTTTTTCTTAAGCTTTTCTGAAGCTGGGAGGTATTAAAAGAATTTATTCAAATAAGGGGGAGTGGAATCTAATTCTCAGTCGAAGAAACGAAGTATTTTCATTAATAACCATCAAAAACATCTTAATAGGACTTCAATTTACCTCTAATGGGATTATGTGAAATTTGAAGAGAAAGTATTATCTAAATGTACACTTTTCAACCGGTAATGCATAGTGTTGGCTCAAAGAAACGATGCTTTTCATTAAAAACCCTCAAAAACATGTTAGTGTGGTTTAAATGTACCTCTAATAACAACTCCCCCCCTCCCCCTGAAATTGGCTGGACTCTAGAATCTATTCTTTATATACTTTTTTCACGTTTTCTTTTTTTCAATTTTTTTAGTTTTAATTGCTTTTTCTGTGTTTAAATAATGCTTGTAAATTTGTTTTCATTAATAAATATGTATGTACAATAAAAGTTTTTATCTTTTAGATTTATTGATCCAGTCCTTTTATTTAAGATCGAAATAACAAATACAATATCTGGATATGTTGGTATCATCAGCAGATGAACTAAAATAAAACAAATAAAACATCGACATTTATAAAATATAACAAATTAATTACTTATTGTTTAACGTTCTAGTTTTCTTCAAGTCAGCTAGAGATGCTAATTTCTTTGATTTCCCAGTTTTCGATCCACTGACTTGATTTTTAGGTGAAGTTTCATCATTAGGTAAACAAAGGTGATTGGTATTGAGAAAAATTCACTTGTATCTCTGTTCAAAACCAGGTTTTTGAATAAGATTTTTAAATTTCAATGGTTCCCTAAAATTTTTCCGAATCCCATTCCCTAGAAATCAGATAGACATTTTCGAACATATTAAAATGGTCCAGGAAATATTAATGTGAAATTTTCAGGTTTGGATTTTTGCATAAGCATTGACGAAATAGATTCTTGATGTTTCAGTAAATTAATTTTCAAACTCCGGCTTGTACGGAACTTTTGCCTTCATCCCCTTGTGGACAAATATATACTCAATGAATTTTCCATGGGCCGAATCTTTACTTCATATTGAATTAACGGCAAACAGGCAATACAACGGTAGCAAGTGGTGGGAAGAAATGAGTTGGCCTGCAGGATATTCGTTGAGTGTAAATAGTTTGAGCTATATCTTTGTTCATTAGAGGGTTGGGGGGGGCTGAATTTTATAATTATGCCTTAAAGAATAATGCAAGTAGGCATGTTCGAACTTTTATACTAGTTTTTACAATTTTGTAGTTTTTCCTAGTGGAGAATTGGATTGTTAAAATGATACCGCTACTTTTATATCCATGACGTCACATTTCCAGTTTGTAAATGTATATATGTATATATCTATCTATATATATAAAAATAAGTTGTCTGTGGATCTGTGGATCTGTGGATCAGGTGACGTCATGTTTCGGCTGACGTCATGAAATTAGTTGCCGTCATTTTTGCTTTGACGATGCTTAGTATATTGTAAAACACATTAATTTGGTTAATAATATACCATTTAAAACACCAAAATGAACATGCTGGAGTAGTCACTCGGTGAGAGAGGGTGTCAGAACAGAGAATGAAGGTCCCAGGTTCAAATCCTGGTTAGGCTAAAAAAGGTAAAAAACTAAAAACTAAAAAAAAAACTGAAAAAACTAAAAAACTAAAAAAACTAAAAACTAAAAAAAAAACTTAAAAAAAAGGGAAAAACTGAAAAATAGAAGAGAAAAAGAAAACTAATAAAATTAAGAATAAAAATAAAAAAAAATAAAAAAAGATAAAAACTAAAAAAAAAAGTAAAAAGAAAAAACGAAAAAAAACTAAAAAAGCTAAAAAAAAGGTAAAAACCAATAAAAAACTAAAAAGAAAAAAAACTAAAAAAAATTTTCATCTAAAAAACTAAAAAAAACTAAAAAAGGTAAAAACTAAAAGAACTAAAAAAGAAAAACAACTAAAAAAGGAAGAAAACTGAAAAATAAAGGAGAAAAAGAAAACTAAAAAAATATAAATAAAAATAAAAAAACTAAAAAGATAAAAACTTCAAAAAAAAACTAAAAAGAAAAAAGAAAAAAACTACAAAACCTAAAAAAAGGTCAAAACCAATAAAAAAAACTAAAAGGGGAACACTGGGACACAAATGACGACCGGGATACTGGGAATATAAATGACGACCGGGACACAGGGAATGTTCAATTAGCAATCACCATCAACAAAGCTCAAGGGCAATCATTAGAATCATGAGGTATAGATCTGAATATGGATTGTTTTTCCCATGGACAATTATATGTTGCATGTTCAAGAGTCGGTAAACCTGACAATCTAAATAAATGACGACACTCAAAGAGAAAGCGACCGGGACAAAAGGAATGTTCGATTAGCAATCAACAAAGCACCGGGGCACAGGGAGTATAAATGACGACGACCGGGACACAGGGACATAACTACAAAGGGGACGCCGGGGTGCACAGGGGGATATATAAATGACGATGGCGACTCAGGGAATGGTCGATTAGCAATCACCATCAACAAAGCTCAAGGGCAATCATTAGAATCATGAGGTATAGATCTGAATACGGATTGTTTTCCCATGGACCATTATATGTTGCATGTTCAAGAGTCGGTAAACCTGACAATCTATTTATATGCACAGACAATGGGACAGCAAAGAATGTTGTATATTCGCAAGTTTTACGTAGTTAAAAACATATATATATATATATATATATATATATATATATATATATATATATATATATATATATATATATATATATATATATATATATATATATATATATATATATATATATATATCTATCTATATTCGAAGGTGGGACATAGGGACACAACTACAATGGCGCGTAACTAATATGGCGCGTAACGACTTACGCGCGCGGGGGGGCTTGGGGGGCGCGAAGTGCCCCCACCAACTAGGTGTTGGGGTGGCGCGAAGCGCCACCCCAACAGCTAGTATATATATATATATATATATATATATATATATATATATATATATATATATATATATATATATATATATATATATATATATATATATATATATATTTAGTTTCCCTTTTTTATATATATATATATATAGCTACTTTACTCTCTTTAAACGAGCAATAGTGTATGCACTTATTTTCATCTATGTTGATCGTATTTTTTTTTTTTTTTTTTTGAAAACAGCCCCATGATTTTTTTTTTATCGGCACTTTTAGATTTTCTGGCCTGGAAAAAGATTCAGATAGGTCACGAGCTTATGAAAATTTGTTTAGAGTCTTAATTTTGAATAAAAAAAGGTCAAATGAGTGACGTCGTAGTTTATATACATTTAAAGAGCAAAAGTTTGACAATTCCCAGCTAGATTTTCGAAAATGCCTTTGCTATTATAATCTTTATTCAAGTCAAAAATTGCCTACCTCTAAGGTTTGAAAAATAACTTTTTTGGATCTCCGTAAAAAATCGGTAAAAATCCTATCTCCTACGAATCGTGAATTGGCGCATCTGTCAAAACTAAGGTCTTGTTTCACTCTTTAAGCACATAAAATAATGGGGCCTCCAACAATCCTGATTCAGGATATCTTCCTGATTTTGGAAGCTTTTTTTTATCGATTTTAGTTTAAGCTAGGTTTTGGCTTGCTAAACAAGCGGATTGGCGCCGAAGTTAACTGAGTGTGGCATCGAATTAATGTGGAATACATATTATAGTCTAGGCGCTTTGACTCAACGAAAACCCTAAAAGACCTTCTTTATTTTTCATGAAAACACCTGTCAGAGTTTGATGGGAACTGAAGTAAATAGGGAACTGAGAACGGTGGCTGTGTCTCCCTTTTACCCCTTGAAACAATCAGATTACATTCACATTGTCCTTAGTACTTCTAGTCTGTATACTCTTCCATCTAAAGCATCTTTTTTTCAAACAGTTGATAAAAATGAACTGTAAGTAAGAAACGACTCGGCTCAATAGTAACGTAAATTCTAAAAACTGGAATTTTGATATCAAAGATACATCAAAATAATCAATTCATAATAATGAATTCCAATTATACAAGATTCGGGAAAATTCTAGTTAATTGACTTCTTGCTATCTCGGAAAGGGTTTAGGTTGGGAAAATGAAAGTTTCAGGGATGGGTCTACAGGCTAAAGTATGTCCTGGGAAGTTATTTTAAAGTACCCACCTCTACTCCTTCTCCCTCTAGAGGGCCCTGAAATTTGCCTGCATGACAGGTCTGTACCTATTGAAATTTTGACAAAACATTTTACCTTAATTTTCAGTTACTAGTTGCTTTTTCTCTGCCTTTAGTTCTAAAAAGGCAATTTCTGTTATTTGAGTAGAATTTTGAACCATATCAATATTTGTTTTTTTTTCAAAATTTAGGAAATGTATTTGCATATCTTTAAAACCTTATAAAATGGAATTGATCAAAGTTATGAAGCTGAAAACAATTTTGTTGTACTTCAAATAAGCAGAAGATTTATTTTGCAAGGTTTCACTTTTATAACACACATATTTCTAAAGGTCATCAAAGGTCAGGGCCCTCTAGAGGGAGAAGGAGTGGAGGTAGTTACTTCAAAATACCATCCCGGGACATACTTTAGCCTGTAGACCCATCCCTGAAAGTTTCATTTTCCTAACCTAAACCCTTTCCGAGATAGCAATAAGTCAATTAACTAGAATTTTACCCAAGATTCATCAGATTTAGTGTTAGCCATCAAAAGATACGAGTGTGAGAAAATTTGTCTGGTTTTTTAGATAGTGGGAAAATTCTCCTGAAATTCAAAGAATCTTAGGAAAATCTCACCGTCAGATTCAGCGTACAAGAGAACCCTAATGTAGAAGTTTCAAGCTCCTATATACAAAAATGTGGAATTTTGCTATTTTTGCCTAAAGAAAGATCACGAATGCGCCTTTATCTGTTTCTTTTATCCTTTTGTTTTTCTTTCCCCATGGGTGACCGGGTCAAAATAATAGTCCTAAAAGAACGGGAGAGGGTTTATTCAAAGTGACAATAAAAGGTCTAGTGCCGTTTTTAAGTGATCGAAAAATTGGAGGGAAACGGGCCCCTCTCCCACGCTCTTTTCCCCCAAAGTTATTTGATCAAAATTTTTAGACGACCATTTTGTTTAATATAGCTGAAAAATCAAATAACTATTTCGTTGGGGTACAATGACACTCCAGAGTCTGTGGAAAGAGGCCAGTAAGTTATTAAATTTGCCCATTGCTTACCCATAGTATTTGTTCCTAAGAAGCATACAGGCATTTTTCAAGGGGGATTTTGTGCTTGGGTGGATATCCAGAGAGAGGATCTTCCTTTGGGAGGGAAATTTACTGGAGGTGAATTATTCAGAGGAAATTTGACAGAATTCCTACATGACATTCTTTTAATTGTATTACATTATCTTCGTCAACTCAATTTTGCATGTGGAGATGTTCCAGGGGGATTATCTGGGGACTATTTCCCGCGTGTTTTGATCTCAAGGGAATATTCCCAACGAAGGGGTATTTCCAAAGTGTTAGAGAAACCAATTAAAATTAGTTTTTTAAAATGAAAGTATCTTAAGGAGAATTTTGAGGATAAATTGTCCACGAGAGATTTTACGTGGGAGGAGCTTTTCAGTGAGGATGGAACTGCCTGGAAGGAATTTGACAGGGGGGTGCACTTTACATTGGACGACATTCCCATGGAGGAGTTTCTTATGAGGGGGGTACATTTCCTGAAGGGGGAGCCAGATTTACCAGCACAATTCGAAAGACTATCAGAAACTAAATAAAACAGCAATTTTTTTTTTATCTGAAACTTAAATGAGCAGAAATTGTTGCGTATATGAAGGGTTGTCCCTCCTCAATATCTTACTCTTTACGCTAAAGTTTGACTGTTTGTCCGAATACCTTAAGAACAGCTGCTGAAACACAGGAGACCATCTAATTAGGATTGGAAGCTTTTTTAAAAGTTCCAACAGCTTTGGTGTGAAGAGCATGGTATTGAGGAGGGGACAACTTTTCATATACAGAACAATTTCTTTTCGGTTTGAGTTTAATGTTGCACCTTAGTTTCAGTTAAAAAAAACTTTTTTTTCAAATTAATCATTTGTTATAATCCTAAGCTTATTATACCTCGAACTAGGCTAAAACTACACCACAACGAACAACGAATTACAACACAATATTCTATAATGCATATCCCAATACAATAATCTAAACATTTATCGTCTATCCTCACCCAATAAAAATAACGACACCAAAAAGACACAAAACTATAAATTAATGTCCTTTATTTTCCACTTCGTTAGCATATTTATAGACCTGAATGATTATCAATTTTAAGCTTTCTGAAAGATCTCAAGAACTTAAGGATATTACCCCTAAACGAATTGCTTTTTAAATGAGATTAAATAAAAAAAAAGTTTTTTTTAACTGAAATTAAGGAGCAACATTAAAACTTAAAACGAACAGAAACTACTCCCTGTATGAAAGGGGCTGTTCCCCAGCCCCCAACGCCCCGCGCTAAAGTTTGACTCTTTCTATCAAACCTACTTTTTAGAATAGTGAAAAACTTTAGCGTAAAGAGCGGGGCGTTGAGGAGGGAACAGCCCCTTTCATATACAGAGTAATTTCTGTTCGTTTTAAGTTTTAATGTCGCTCCTTACTTTTACTTGAAAAAACTTGTTTCTTTATTTAATTTCTGAACGTTTTTAAATTAACGCATGTTTTGATTTTGGCTCCCTGTACATTAATACTTAGAACGAAATTTACAATTTTTTTTATGGCTAAATGGCTTTTTCGCAGTTTTGATCGGACGATTTTGAGAAAAAATGAGTGGGGGAGGAGTCTTAGTTGCCCTTCAATCTTTTGGTTACTTAAAAAGGCAACTAGAACTTTTAATTTCTTACGAACATTTTTATTAATAAAAATATATGAACATCCGAATTAACTTTCATAACGAACGTCTATATTCGAATATTTTTATTACGTATATATGAGGGGGAACGCCCCCGCTTTAATACCTTGCTCTATACGCTAAGCTTAAATTTTGTCCCAATTCTTTAAGAATGACCCCTGAATCACAAAGGCTGCAGAAGAAATAGTTGTAATTACTAAAAGTACTTTAGCGCAAAGTGCAGGTATTTAGAAGGAGATGAACCCCTCATATGCGTAATAATTTCCGTTCGTTTTGTTTTAATGCTGCTCCTTAATTTCAGTTATAAAAAAAAAATTTATATTTATCTTTTCATTGTTTTTTGTTTGAAATAACATTAGAAAATCATGCGCCCCTTCATGGAAATTCTCATCTCCCATGACAAATTCCTCCATGGAAAGATCCTCCCATGTAGCCCCCTCCCCTCAACCCCCTCTTAGATAACTTCGAAGACCACACTGCCTTTCCATGACGAAAGAAAAACAGTTCAAAATAGGGATGATACCTTTTTATTGACAGCGAAATATAAAATTATTTAACTGGATATTTCGAACACATATACAGTGTTCATCATCAGCAGTAAAACACTGTATATGTGTTCGAAATATCCAGCTAAATAATTTTATATTTCACTGTTAATAAAAAGGTATCATCCCTATTTTGAACTGTTTTACTTTCCTCAGCCCCCTCCCTATCCAATTAAAAATTCCCCTAAAAAAGTCTGTACACTTCCCATATATGTAAACCCTGGTCAAAGTTTGTAACTTGTAGTCCCTCCCTCGGGGACTGTAAGTGAGTAAGTCGTCCCCAAAGACATAGTTATTAGTTTTTCGACTATGCTGAACAAAATGGCTATCTCAGAATTTTGACCCGTTGACTTTAGGAAGAAAATGAGCTCCAATCTTTTTGGTCACTTAAGAAGGGCACTAGAACTTTTCATTTCCGTTAGAATGAGCCTCCTCGCAACATTTTAGGACCATTGGGTCGATACAATCACCCCTGGGAAAAAAACAAATAAACACGCTCCCGTGTTCGGTCTTCTGGCAAAAAAAACGATCCACATTTTTGTAGATAGGAGCTTGAAAATTCTACACTAGGGTTCTCTGATACGCTGTATACGAGGGTGTCATTTTCGTTAAAATTCTATGACTTTTAGGGGGTGTTTCCCCCTATTTTCCAAAATAAGGCAAATTTTCTCAGGCTCGTTACTTTTGATAAGTAAGACTAAATTTGATGAAACTTATATACCTTAAATCAGCATAAAAATCCAATTCTTTTGATGTATCTATTAGAATCAAAATCCCATTTTTTAAAGTGTCGTTTACTATTGAGCCGGATTGCTCCTCACTACAGTTTGTAACCATGAACTGTTTGATAAACTTCATTAATCATATATTTAATATATCCTATATGGTCGTTAGGAAGTGGTTAGGAAGGCTGGTTTTCATCAGATTGGTCCGAGTTTTTAATTTGTGGTACAATGCTGAAATGTGTGCTACATTCTCAACTCCTAAATTACAGATTGGGGAAGAGAATTTCAGATCTTAGGTCAGCCTTTTTTCTTTCAATAGTCCCCTTTCTAACACTGGTGAACCCAGAGGGCGAGGGAACCTCCCCAAAAACTTTTTCCGGTGTCAACTTTCCATGTTTTTACACTTTTTTTAGAATAAATTTGTCAATTAGGTCAATTATTGGCACCTTTGTCTCATTATCCCCCCACCCAAGATTTTGCTCATTGGCACCCTTGTCACATTCCCCCTTCAAGATACTTCTTTAGATCCACCCCTGTTTTCTATTTTTAGAGGTAAACAATTCGCTCAATTATTCAACAGTTCTGGATACTCTTCGTTCTCCGGACTGTTTATTGTTATTTATTCGAACTTTTTTACAGATTAAATAAAAAAAAACTAATTTTTTTAGCTGAAAGTAAGGAGCGACATTAAAATTTAAAACGAACAGAAATTACTCCGTATATGAAATGAGTTGTCCCCTCCGCAATCCCTCGCTCTTTACGCTAAAGCTTTAAATTGTTTTAAAAAGTAGAATTGTGGCAAAGAGTCAAACTTTAGCGTAAAGAGCGAGGGATTGCGGAGGGGACAGCTCATTTCATATACGGAGTAATTTCTGTTCGTTTTAAGTTTTAATGTCGCTCCTTACTTTCAGCTAAAAAAATTAGTTTTTTTTATTTAATTTCTGAACGTTTTTGAATTAATGCATGAATGGTTTTGGCTCTCCGCACATAAATTATTAAAATGAAATTTGTATATTAATTATTTTTTTGGCTAAATGGCTTTCTATTAGTTTTGATCAGATGATTTTGAGAAATAAGGGGTGGAGAAGGAGGCCTAGTTGCCCTCCAATTTTTCGGTTACTTAAAAAGGCATCTAGAACTTTTAATTTTTAACGAACGTTTTTATTAGTAAAAAATATACGTAACTTAAGAATTAACTTACGTAACAAACTTTCATAACCTTATATTTTTATTATGTATACGAGGGGATTTGTACACTCGTTAATACCTCGCTCTTTACACTAAATCGTAAGTTTTGTCCCAATTCTTTAAGAATGACCCCTGAATCAGAAAGGCCGTAGAATAAATAGTTGAAATTACTAAAAAATACCTTAGCATAAAGAGCAAGTTATTTATCTCCTCCTAAATACCTCGCTCTTTATGCTAAAGTATTTTTAGAACCCCTCATATGCGTAATAATCTCTGTTCGTTTTAAGTTTCAATGCTACTTCTTCCTTTCATTTGAAAAAACGTTTTCATGTTTATTTTTCATTGTTTTCTTATAGTAATGCTAGAGAATCCTGCGCCCTTGTCATTGAATTTTTCTTCCCCCATGACAGATTCCTCCAAGGAAAGATCCTCCAACATAGCCCCCTCTCCTGAGCCCCACCCCCAAACAAAATAAAATCCCCCTGAAAACGTCTGTACACTTCCCAATAACCATTACTATATGTAAACAATGGTCAAAGTTTGTAACTTGCAGCCCCTCCCCCAGGGATTGCGGGGGAGTAAATCATCCCCAAAGACATAGTTATTATGGTTTTTGACTATGCTGAACATAATGGCTATCTCAAAATTTTGATCCGTTGACTTTGGGAAAAAAATGAGCGTGGGAGGGGGCCTAGATGCCCTCCAATTTTTTTGGTCACTTAAAAAGGGCACTAGAACTTTTCATTTCCGTTAGAATGAGCCATCTTGCGACATTCTAGGACCACTTGGTCGATACGATATCCCCTGGGGAAAAGAAAAAAAAAAAAAAAAAAAAAAAAAAACAAATAAACACGCACCCGTGATTTGTCTTCTGGCAAAAAATACAAAATTCCACATTTTTGTAGATAGGAGCTTGAAACTTCTACGGTATGGTTCTCTGATACGCTGAATCTGATGGTGTCATTTTCGTTAAGATCCTACGACTTTTAGGGGGTGTTTGCCCCTATTTTCCTAAATAAGGCAAATTTTCTCAGGCTCGTAACTTTTGATGGGTAAGACTAAACTTGATGAAACTTATATATTTAAAATCAACATTAAAATGCGATTCTTTTGATGTAGCTATTGATATCAAAATTCAATTTTTTATAGTTTTGGTTACTATTGAGCCGGGTCGCTCCTTACTACAGTTCGTTACCACGAACTGTTTGATTGGGTTCTCGCTGTACATAGTTTTGTTGCCGTGTGTGTATATAGTTTTTGTTTCTTCAAATTATTCATTTGTCTGGCGACCCGTGGATATTCCACCCGAGTATAATTGAGAGCTATTCCAACATTTGGTGTTTATGAAGTTTATGGTGTTTATAAGTATTATAACATTTGGTGTTTATTAAGTACAAGCATTTTCTCAGATAAACAGAAATCACAACATAAAACTTGTAAAATGTATTCACTTGCATGTATTAGGTCATCGTAATGTAAAAAAATTGACCAGCTCGAAAAAACATAGTAAATTAGTATGTAATAAATTTTTTGTGCATTTTTTAGTTTTTATAACCCCTCTCCCAAATAAAAATGCTAGAGACAGCCTTGCAGGGAATCCAGTACCTTCCTCTTGGCTGTGTAGTACAAATTTTAGGATTGATAGATATTTTTAATAAATAGTGTGTGGTACCAATCCATCATTATTTGATTTATTAGAGAATTACTTGTTTGGTTTTATATCTAGAGGTTTTATTAGACATTCTAATAATATAATTATGAGAATTTTTTATTTTGAATTTAGTTACACTTTAAACCAAGTTTTACCTGCAATAAACTTTCATTATTTGCATTTTATGGTCTTACCCTTTTTATTTTTTATTTTTAAAATCCGGCATCAAAAACGAAAAGCAGTTATACTACACATGAAAGGGGAATACCGGCCATTCTACCTAAAAGTTCAACTTACAATATTTTATTATTCCGCTTATTTTGGTCACCTTTTGTGCCAACCGGCATGGAGAGAACTAGATAAATATGAACTATTGGGTAGGTTTAATAATACATAATATGTTGCCAAGTCCAACAACGCCCCTCACACAAATAATAATTTTTATTCGTTTTAAATTTAAAGTCGATCTATTTTCATATAAAAACCTTATATTTACTTAGTTAATTAATTAAGAAGGTAGAAGGGTTCAACAGTTTAATTTAGGAAAACAAAAAACCTAATCTGAACTTGAAGAAATTGGCTGCAGTAACTCCAAAGGCTGTTTAATGCACAACATAATTTTTGGAGGAGAAAATTAATATTGATATTTTGCTATTAAGGACTGACTGTTTGTGCCAAGATATCCTGAATGGGAAAAGCAGTTTTGATATCAAAATCTCTATTTCATTCCCATCTATTCCTTCAAATGGGTAAGAGAAGAAGATATCACACATTGGAAAAAACTAAAACTTCTAAATATGTGGGGTAGCTTTAGTAGAACTAAGGGGTAGTTTTAAGAACTAATACAAAGGGGAAAGGGACGAAAGTCGTTAACATCTATTTCTTACTTTAAGGATGTGAGCAATAAGTGAGGTAAAAAACAAGTAGTCAACAGCATTGTCTAAATTACCCGGACTCAAATTTACATTTTAAATATTAAGCATATGCTACTTTATTACACATGCATTCAGAAAAAAGAAATCATAATAATATTAAATAATATATGCGATTCCTATAATAAAAGAACGCATAAATCATGTATAAAAACAACGATACTTTTAACCCGATGGAAAAGAAAACTTTCAGTAGGTAGCCTGACTTGGAAAGTCAATTAAATTGTCCAACTACAATTTAAATATTACCTGTATTGTGAAATAGCTGTTTATTCCTTCTTCTCTCCTTCTTAAGAATGATTAAATAAAAAAAAACAAGTTTTTTCAGCTGAAAGTAAGGAGCGCCATTAAAACAAACAGAAATTACTTCGTATATGAAAGGGGATGCTTCCTCATCAACGCCCCGCTCTTCGCGCTAAAGTTTGACTCTTTCTCTCAACTCTTCTTTTTAAAACAGTAAAACAGTCATAGCTCTTTTTAAAACAGTCATAGCTCTTCTTGATACAGATAAAATTTTCTTTCTGACATAAAAGATAATATTGTTCTTATTGTTCTTTAGTGAATGAAACTTTCGACAATGGATCTCCAGTTTAAATAATTTCCTGAGAGGAAGTTTGCGTTCCTAGCCCAACACCTCCCTTCACTGTACGTAGTGCAGCCAACTAAATGTTAATGAAGCGTTTACAGCACCCTTTTTTGTACTATGGTATATGGCCTATATTTCGATTTTATTTTATTTAAGTAAAAAAAGCCATTATTTAGAATTTGGGAGAGGGGACACGAGAAATGTATTTCTCAAAATCTAAGAAAAGGGAATATAATTTTTGTATTTCTAATAAAATTACCAAAAACGATAAATTTTCAAAATACTGGGGGCAATTGTCCCCTCTCCTCAATTGGTGTTCCTGGCTTTTTGGTACCATCCCCAGAATTGAAGTATTGAAAGTTTTCATCAACATTAAAGTCACCATCTAATCGTTATTTTAAAAGAGAAACAAAAAAGGAGTTTTCTTTTTGTAAGATCCCTTACTATTTGGAATATCTGACAAGGTAATAATTTTTTCCTATAATTATCAGAAGCCGGTGAAAAAATTTTATCCTTGAAAATAATGAACTTAATTGTTGTCAGTAAATTATCAAAACCCATGTTTAGTGAAAATCCCAGCGTGGAATTCAGACACCCAAGATTCACCCATGTATAATTATGAAGCCGAAGATGTATTTTTTTCTGAATTTTAATGAGCACTGTTTAAGACCGACAGACCTATAACTACAATCATGTAGGTAGAACCGTTCTCAAAATATAGCTTTCGCTCGAGATTGTGGGGATTAATTCTATATTTTTTTGCTTCCTAAAATCGCTTGATTATGCAATGAAGAACCGATACTTTATTTTGGAAAAATATAGTTATTTTATCACTGAATTAATACAATTTTTTTTGTCTTTCAGGATAGACTACACAAAGAGCGTGATGGCCAATAGTTGTAATTGACAAGAATGAAATTAAAGAACAAGTTTTATAATCTTTTTTTAGCTAGAAAAAAGGTTTGTGGGGTGTCACCTCTTGTGGTGAACGTAAAATATGTGCACTCTTATTGTAAAAGTACTTCAAATCAATATTAGGCTCAACTACCCTTTGTATAACCCAACAAGATTGGCTTAGTGTTAAGGACTTGTATTTTAGTTTGAGGTATTTCAGATAAATATTGGCTTCAGCTATCCTCGATATAATCTTACTTGACTGGCTTAGAGTTAAGGACTCCAGTGCTTCAACTTAAAGTAATCCCGTGAAACATTGGCTTCAACTACCCTTTGTATAACACTACATGACTAGTTAAGTTGTAAGGACTCGAATACTCTAATTTTCTGTACTTCAGAGAAACATTGACTTCAACTATCCTTCAAATGATCTTATTTGACTGGCTTAGAATCAGGGACTCCCGTAGTTCAATTTCAAATAATTTTAAGAATCTGTGATTTCAAATACCCTTGCGTAACCTTTGCATGTGCATAAAAGCCTTCAACTACCCTTTGTATGACAACACATGATTGCCTTTGCGTTAAGGACTTCAGTCTTCCAATTTTATCCACCCCACAGAACCGTTGGCCTCAGGGACCATTTATGCAATCTTACCTGACTCGCTTAGTGTTAAGGACTACAGTGCTCTGATGTGAAGTCCTCCAGAGGACACTTGTCTTCAACTACCCGTTGTGTGACACCATATGATTGGTCTAGTGTTAAGAACTTCAGTACTCCAAGTTAAAGTGCTCTATAAAAACATTGGTTCTAACTACTCTCGAATAGCCCCGAGTCATTAGCTTAGTATTAAAGTACAGTATATATTAAACAGTAGCGAAAATTTGGTCCAGAAATGGGACACATCAAAGCACGCGGAAAGGGATCTTTCCCTTTGAATCACGACAATAGCTTCAGTTGCTACCCCAGCATAAAGAAAGGAGAGTCATGAAGAAAGATGTTCGACTGACGTGTCCCAAAGATCGTTAATGAAGAGTATAAGAAGTTTCGCTACTGTTTAATATCTATGCCCTGGTGTTCAGGTATATTTATGCTCTTGGAGTCTATGTTGGTTTAATATTAAGACACTAATCTTATAAAGAGGATATGATTTGAGGAGCCTAGATGGTGATCCGAAAATTCTGAGTTGGTCAAGCAGAAGCCATAGTGGAACCAAGATTTGACAAAGGGGTTGGTTGGTTTGAATTTTGAGAATATTAATTTTATTATTTCCTTCTATTTGCTTGAAAGATTCATGTGAATGTTAGTGAGAACTAAATTAAACAGTTCCCACAGAGGTTGGTGCCTCCCCTGTCAATTGGGTTTTAACTTTTACTTTAACTCTTTAGTCTTTTTTATTTGCTCTTTTTTTTACATTAACTTTTACTCTTTTTTCTAAAACCACCTTTGCCATCTGTTATAAAAATAACAACAATGGGTCTGTGGAGAAATATACAAAAGATCTAAAAATATTTTAATTTAATACATAAAGTAAACAGTTACAAATTCTTGGTTTAATTATATCCCTGGGAATTACTAGGAACTAACACCAAGATGTTTTGTTGCAAATGAAGGTATGCATACACCCGAACGTATTGTAAAGAGTTAGGAAAAACGATAGATAAAGCTTGCTCCGGGAGAAAATAAACGCAAATAGAAAAGGCAAAAACGTGGAAACTGCAGAGCTTACGTCAGGGGGGCTAATTCAGGAAAATCTTGGAGGCAAATATTTTTCCGCTATTTTTTTAGTGACAAACAAAAGTGTTCTTAAACAAAACAAAGGTATTTTTTATAAATCCAAGTCTGTGTAATCATGTAAGTTCGGCAAAATGTGAGGGAAAGGAAGCATGTTGATTTTAATTAATGTATTAAAAGGCATTTTTCAAGTCTGGAGGGCTACACCTTTATTTCTGTCGCTATTTCTCACAAAAGGCCCATTTTTTTTTTTTTAATCTACGAGGAGAACATGCCGCCCACTGTCCCCTTCTAATTGATACCCCTGCTTGATATTTCTTTTCAGTTTTTACAATACATACTTGATGATGACAAGAAAATTCACCGAATATAGAACAAATTTTTCAAACCATAGAGAAACCACAGAAAACCATAGAGATACCGAATAATTACTTTTAAGAAGCTTGTGATACAGAACTGCATGTTATTTCTATTGGATTAAACTTTAACGCAGGAGATTTCAAAACTCTTTTTAAATATACTTTTATGTACTATTAATGTGAATGGCATTGAGGCATAGTGGATTGAAATTGCGAATTGTAAATGAATATGCAGGAGAATTTAACGACAAACTAAATTCATGAATCAAATCGACAAGTCGATTCACGAAATTATTAGACTGAGAAGCCTCAGCTTTGGCTTTTTGATAGATGTAGCTGAACTTGTATCCACGTTATTTCAATCCCAGACACAAGTTTTGTTGGCTCGCCCCAGCTAACAGCCTTTGTAAAAACTTAGATCGTGTATTAGTCCCTATTGTGCCCTCCATAATTGTTATATTCTAATATTCTGTCTTTAACTTCTTATATTATCGTCACAATTACATTTTTTGGTCTACTTTGATTTTCAACCTGACCCTAAAATATCACTTTCTCTAGAAATAAATCCTTGCCATTATTAGAAACAAGTCAAAAATTTATATCATAAAATGGAAGGAACTGAATCGTTTCAGTAAATTATCGATGAGAATCCCACCGTGGAGCTGAGACACCCAAAAGTTGTCTATGCATAATTAAGAAATCGGAGTCACATTTTTTAATTTTAATTACTTCTTTCAAAAGCCGCCAGACTTGAAATCTATAATTGGGCAATGATAGTTGCCTTTAAAAAAATATGAACTTTGTTACAAGTAATTAAATATTGTTCTGCTTTTAAATTCGCTAGATATTTTTAAGACAAACCAATACAATGTTTTCGGAAAATGTTCATAGTTCTGATTTTATAGTTCTGAATTCTTTATTGCTAATTCTCTTCTGTATCTATTTTTAGTCTGATTGAGTCATGGACAAGGCCGTATACCAGGGGGGTGACCCTCCCCCTCCGAATTTTTGTCTTAATTGTAAGAACGTAACAAAATTGAATTACAAATAAATTTTTGATGCACTTTTGAAGTTTTTTGTGACCCCTCCTCCCCCAAAAAACAATTCTATTGTAAACCCTCCCCCAAAAAAAAAATCCTTGATACAATCCTGGGCTTTATAAAATTATAGGTTTTTAAAGGGATTAAATAAAAAAAAAAGAAAGGTTTTTTCAAGTGAAAGACAGGATCAGTATTGAAACTTGAAACGAACAGAAATTATCAAACAGTTCGTGGTAACGAACTGTAGTAAGGAGCGACCCGGCTCAATAGTAACCAAAACTCTAAAAAATGGAATTTTGATACCAATACATACATCAAAAGAATCGCATTTTAATGCTGATTTTAAATATATAAGTTTCATCAAGTTTAGTCTTACCCATCAAAAGTTACGAGCCTGAAAAAATTTGCGTTATTTTAGAAAATAGTGGGAAACGCCCCCTAGAAGTCATACAATCTTAACGAAAATCACACCGTCAGAGTCAGCGTATCAGAGAACCCTACTTTAGAAGTTTCAAGCTCCTATCTACAAAAATGTGGAATTTTGTATTTTTTGCCAGAAGGCAGATCACGGATGCGTGTTTATTTGTTGTTTTTTTTTTGTTTTTTTTCCCAGGGGTGATCGTATCGACCCAGTTGTCCTAGAAAGTTGCAAGAGGGCTCATTCCAACGGAAATGAAAAGTTCTAGTGCCCTTTTTAAGTGACCAAAAAAATTGGAGGGCACCTAGGCCCCCTCCCACGCTAATTATTTTACCAAAGTCAACAGATCAAAATTCTGAGATAGCCATTTTATTCAGCGTAGTCGAAAAACCTTATAACTATGTCTTTGGGGACGACTTACTCCCCCAAAGTCCCCGTGGAAGGGGGAACAAGTTACAAACTTTGACCAGTGCTTACATATAGTAATGGTTATTGGGAAGTGTACAGGCGTTTTCGAGAGGATTTTTTGGTTGGGGAAGGGGTTGAGAAGAGGGGAATATGCTGGGGGAACTTTCCATCGATAGTTTGTCATGGGGGAAGAAAATCTCCATGAAGGGAGCGCAGGATTTACTAGCATTATTTAAAAAAAAAAAAATGAAAAATAAATATGAAAAAGTTCTTTCAGCTGGAAGTAAGGAGCAGCATTAAAACTTAAAACAAGCAGAAATTATTACCCATTTGAGGGGCTCACCTCCTCCTAATACCTCGCTCTTTACGCTAAAGTATTTTCAGTAATTTCAACTATTTATTCTACGGCTTTTGTGATTCTGGGGTCATTCTTAATGAATTGGGACAAAATTTAAGCTTTAGTGTAAAGAGCGAGGATCTGACAAGGGGGGAACCCCCACATATATGTAATAAAAATATGAGAATACAGAAGTTCTTTACGTAAGCTAATTTATAAGTTACGTAAATCTTTTACTAATAAAAATATTCGTAAAAAAGTAAAAATTCTAGTTGCCTTTTTAATTAACCACAAAATCGGAGGGCAACTAGGCTTCCTCCCCCGCTCTTTTCTTCTCAAAATCATTCGATCAAAATTATGAGAAAGCCATTTAGCCAAAAAAAAAAAATGCAAATTTTGTTTTAATTATTCCTCTGCGGAGAGCCAAAATCAAAACATGCATTGATTCAAAAACGTCCAGAAATTAAATAAAAAAACAAGTTTTTTTAACTGAAAGTAAGGAGCGACATTAAAACTTAAAACGACCAGAAATTACTTCGTATATGAAAGAGGCTGCTTCCTCATCAACGCCCCGCTCTTTACGCTAAAGTTTTTTACTGTTTTAAAAAGAAGAATTGAGAGAAAGAGTCAAACTTTAGCGTAAAGAGCGAGGGGTTGATGAGGAAGCAGCCTCTTTCATATACGAAGTAGTTTCTGGTCGTTTTAAGTTTTAATGTCGCTCCTTACTTTCAGTTAAAAAAAACTTGTTTTTTTTATTTAATTACGTATATGAGGCGATATCCAATGTTAATAATTTACAGGGCGGTGTTTTACCACTTTTTTTATGCGTGGTTGGATCTATGATTTGTCGCAGTTGCGCCCGTGTTGTACGAACTTCCAAGAGATAAAAGATATCATTTAGTTGTAGCATGTCATGATTTAGTTTGGCCCATAGAGCATGGGAAACTATAAGAGCGGAAACTTCGGCAATTTAACCTGGAAAGATAGGAATTGAAAATTACGAGCGCCAGACGCAGCGTAGTGACCGGCGAAATAAAAAATATGTCTTTAAACAAGTAGAAAAAATCAAGTCGAACTGGATGATTGGTAAAGGCCAAACCAAATAGTATTGAAAACTCATTGTTTACCATGCTCTATGGGCCTGATCTGTATATTTATATCCCTTAGAAGGGAAATCTCTGTGTAAGTCTTAAAAACCAAGTATTTGGCTGTTTGGGGTAGGCTAAGCTATTGTTTAAAAGACATATATAAGGCCTAGCCTATTTGTCTATGATGGCAAAGGGTTATGCCTAATTCCATTGTTAACATAATTACGCGCAGTACATATTAATAGGCCTAATTATTATTAGGCCTAGGTTTGATTAGGGCAAATCATGGCTAATTAATTTGGCTTAAAAAATGCGAAATTTTGCCAGAAGCTAGATGGCGTTGGTGATTTTATTACACTAGTGCCAGTTTCTACTCTTATGAGTTAACAATACTCTTCGGTTTGGCGCTTTTGCCGCTTGTTTCATTGGAGGAAGGTTTCCATTGGAGAAGCGATTTATGAGGTATCTACTTGTGTGGAATAATGATCGGTGGATTATGAATTAGTTTAACCTTTCTGCCATTTTTTCAAGTCAGTAAGAGGCCTGAGTTTGAGGTGGCACCTGTGGTAGCGCTTTGGGGTTGTCGCACCGGGGTAGTCCTAACAATTGAATGCCATGGTTTTGACAATATGGAAAATGTAAAACTCTGGTTGGCGATTTTTGTTTGATAATCATTACTTATTGTTTGGCCAAACATGTCAATTAAATATATCAGTTAACCAATTGATGCGCTTGTTTCAAGTTTCATTGAATCCACCCCCTCCCAATGCCTGGATGTAGTCCAAAGGCCTAGGTAAAACTCTAACTTTATAAAATAAAAAATAGAATAACGATCCCAGACATCGTTAATTAAATAAAATATTGCCCATTTATGTACATTTTATATCTTTACGAATAGAACTAATAGCCATTTGAAAAACACAATTGCGTGAATTTTCGCAATAATCTCAGTAGCTTTTGACATATTTCTTAGGAAAATCCTCTCCACAGATGCAGGCTTTTTGAAGGGATTAAATAAACAAATAAAAGTTTTTTCAGCTGAAAGGAAAGAGGAAAGAACAACATTAAAACTTAAAACGAGCAGAAATTATTATGTATATGAGGGGGTTAGCCCCCTTGTCAATACCTCACTCTTTATGCTAAAGTTTGAATTTTGTTCCAATTCTTTAATAATAACCTCTGAATCGCAAACGTCGTTTATTTAGAATAAACAGCTCCTTTAAAAGTACCAAAAACTTTAGTGTAAAGCATTAGATATTAACGAGGGGCAAACCCCCTCATGTATGTAATAATTTCTGTTTATTTTAAGTTTTAGTGTTGTTCCTTACTTTCAGCTGAAGAAACTTATTTTTCTTATTTAATTTCTGATTATTTTTTAGATAATGCAAGGATATCTGACACGCCCTTCATGAAAAGTTTCCTTCCCGCGTAAAAAATTCCTCCGGGAAAATCTTCCCACGTAACCCCCTCCACCGACCCCTTCCCATCAGATAAATCCCCATAAAGCGTAAATAGCGACAAAGACCACACTGCCTTTCCATTACAAACAACAACAAGAGCCAAGAGCTCATATGGCACTTGTGACGTGGTCGGAAGAGCCAAGAGCTTCTTCCCACCAAGTTTCATTACGATCTCTCCACTCTAAGTGTTTTCGAAGATTTCCGGTTCCCCCTCCAACTCCCTCCAATGTAACCAGATCCGGTCAGGATTTTAACTAAGAGCTCTTAGACACGAGGCCCTTCTAAATATCAAATTTCATTAACATCCGATAACCCGTTCGTAAGTTAAAATAACTCATGTTTTCTAATTTTTCCGAATTAACCATCCTTCCACTCCCTCCCCCTGATGGTCAAATCGGGGAAGCGACTATTTCTAGTTTAATCTGGTCGGGTCCCTTATACGCCTGCCAACTTTCAGTGATCGCTATATAGATTACGTATCTAGTTTCGGATCTCCCTCATGTAAAAATTGGGGTGGTCCTGGATTCAAACATGAGACACTTCACACCCTAAGTGAGAATCATACCCTTAGACCACAAGCCATACTTAAGAAGATAAATCATTCGTTTTATCGGCAAATAAAATTCTTCTCAACTATCTTGTTCGCTCGCCCTTCCTCCCCCTCCCCCCCCAGAAGGTCGAAGCGGGAAGAAACTATTTCTAATTTAATCAAGTTGGGTCCCTGACACTCCTACCAACTGTCATCATCCTAACTTATCAGGGAGTGTCCAAACTAGCAAATCCCCCCACCTCCCCCAAAGAGAGTGAATCCGGTCCGACAATGTCAATAACGTATCGAGGACAGGAGCTTATTTTTCCCACCAAGTTTCATCCCGATCTCTGCACTCTAAGCGTTTTTCAAGATTTCTGGTTTCTCCTCCAACTCCCCCTAATGTCACCGGATCTGATAGGTATTTAAAACACGTGCTCTGAGACACGAGGTTCTATTAGATCTGATCACCTGTTCGTAAGTTAAAAATACCTCATTTTTCTATTTTTTCCGAATGACCCCCCACCCCAAGTCCCACAAAGAGAGCCAATTTGGTCTTGTTATGTCAATCACGTATCTAGGACTTGTACTTATTCTTCCCACCAAGTATCATGACGATATGTCCACTCTAAAGGTTTTCCAAGATTTCCGGTTTCTTCCTCATACTCCCTTCAATGTCACCGGATTTGGTCAAAATTTAGAATAAGAACTCTTGAGAAACGAGGTCCTTCTAAATATTAAATTTCATTAAGACCTAATCTCCCGTTCGTAAGTTAAAAATACCTCATGTTTTCTAATTTTTCCGAAGTACCGATTCACGCATCTAGAACTTGTGCTTATTCTCCCCACCAAGTTTCATCCTGATCTCTCCTCTTTACGACGTTTTCCAAGATTTCCGGTCCCCCCCCCAACTCCCCCTAATGACACTAGATCCGGTCGGGACTTAAAATAAGAGGTCTGAGTTACGAGGTCCTTCTAAATATTAATTTTCATCAAGATCCTATCACTCGTTCTCAAGTTAAAAATACCTCTTTTTTCTAATTTTTCTTAATTAACCCCCCTCCAACTCCCCCAAAGAGAGTGGATCCGTTCTGGTTATGTCAATCACGTGTCTAGGACTTGTGCTTATTTTTCCTACCAAGGTTCTTCCCGATCTCTCCACTCTAAGTGTTTTCCGAGATTTCAGGTTTCCCCCTCCAACTCCTCCCAGTGTCACCTAATCCGGTCGGGATTTAAAATAAGAACATTGAGACACGGTATCCTTGTAAATATTATACTTCATTAAGATCCGATCACCCGTTCGTAAGTTAAAAATACCTCATTTCTTCTAATTTTTCCGAATTAACCGTCCCCCCACTCCCACCAGATAGTCGACTTGGGGAAATGACTATTTCTAATTTAATCTGGCTGGTTCCCTGATACGCTTGCCAAATTTTATCGTTCTAGCTTATCTGGAAGTGCCCAAACTAGCTAAACCGGGACCAAAAGACTGACAGAAATTGCGATCGCTATAAGCCACTTGGTAAATACCAAGTGCCATTAAAACAAGAGGTACGAGCTCATATGGCACTTGTGATGATACCATGACGAGGCCAATCACCCTTTCGAGGCCTGCGAGGCCGAGGCCAAGAGCTTATATGATATGAGCTCTAGCAAAATTCTAAGAAGCAATAGATTGACTTAAAAGGAAAATCAGAGGGTTAATAACGGTTTGGATTTAAAATAAAAGCTCCGAGTCACAAGGTCCTTCTAAATATCAAAATCTACTGAGATCCGATCACCCACTCGTAAGTTATAAATACCTCGTTTTTTCTAATTTTTCCTCTCCCTTCAGCCCCCCAGATGGTCAAATCGGGAAAACGACATTATCGAAACAATTTGTGCAGCTCCCTGACACACCTACCAATTTTCATCGTCCAAGCACGTCCAGACGCACCAAATTCGCCAAAGCACTGAACCCCCCCTCCCCAAAGAGAGCAGATCCAGTACAGTTACGTCAATTGCGTATCTTCAACATTTGCTTATTCTACCCATCAAGTTTCATCCCAATTTCTCCACTTTGAGTGTTTTCCGAGATATTTGGTTTCCCCATCCAACTCCCTCCAATATCAACAGATTTGGTCGGGATTTGAACCTTGAATTCTGAGACATGAGTTTCTTTTAAATATCAAATTTTATTAAGATCTGGTCACTCATTCTTAAGCTAAAAATACCTCAATTTTTCTAATTTTTCCAAATCAACACCCCCCCAGCTCCCCCAAAGAGAACGGATCTGTTTCAGTTATGTCAATCACGTATCTATAACGTGTGGTTATTCTTCCCATCAAGTTTTATTTTGATCTCTCCACTCTAAGCGTTTTCCAAGATTTCCGGTTTTCAATATTTCTGTTTCCCCCCTTCAGCCCCCTATGTCCTCGGATCGAATTTGAATTGAAAATGGAGCATCCAAGACATAAGATCCTTCTATATGTCAAGTTTCATTAAGATCCAGTCACCCATTCGTAAGGTAAAGATACATCAATTTTCACGTGTCCCCAGAATTCCGGTTTCCCCCACCAACTCCCCCCAATGTCGCCGAATCTGGTCTGAATTTAAAATAAGAGCTCTAAAGCACAAGACCCTTCTAAATATCAAATTTCATTAAGATCTGATCACCCGGTAGTAAGTTACAAAACATCATTTTTTTCTAATTTTTCGAATTACTCCCCCCTCCCAACTCCACTAAAGAGAGCTAATTCGGTCCGGTTATGTCAGTCACGTATCTTGGACTTGTTGTTATTCTTCCCACCAAGTTTCATCCTGATCTCTCCGCTTTAAGTGTTTTCCAAGATATCCCCCCCCCCAATGACGCTGGATCCGGTCGGGATCTAAAATAAAAATCTGAGTTACGAGGTCCATGTAAATATGAAATTTCATCAAGATCTGATCACTGCTTCTTAAGTTAAAAATACCTCATTTTTTCTAATTTTTCAGAATACCCCCCCCCCCCAAAGAGAGCAGATCCGTTCCAGTTATGTCAATCATGTACCTAGGACTTCTGCTTATTTTTTCTACCAAGTTTCTTCCCGATCCCTCCACTCTAAGCGTTTTCCAAGATTTTAGGTCCCCCCCAACTCCCCCAATGTCACTGGGTTCAGTTGGGATTTAAAATAAAAGTTCTGAGACACGATATACTTGTAAACATCAAATTTCATTAAAATCTTACCACCTGTTCCCAATCTAAAAATGCCTCATTTTTTCTAATTTTTCCCATTTAACCGTCCCAGGTTAAAATTTAACTCGATTTAACCGTACTAGGAACTTAAAACCTGATAAGTAGAATTAACTGATACGCTGAATCGTATAGTCTGTTTTTCATTAAGATTCTTTGACTTTTGGGGGTGTTTTTCGCTTTTTCGAAAATATTCTCGGGCTCGTAACTTTTGATGAGTATGACTATACTTGATGAAACTTTTATATTTGAAATCAGCATAAAAATGAAATTCTTTTGATTTATCTATTAATATCAAAATTCCGGCTTTTAGTGTTGGCTGCTATTGAGCCGGGTCGCTCCTTACTTACAGTTCGTTACGACAAACTAATGATTATCTGTTTATTTCACGCAGCTCTTTGTGGCTCTGAATCGACCCTTAACGAAGTAAAAAAAAATCCTAACGCACAAAAAGTGTAATCGCTGAATAAATCAACTTTGGACACAGATGCATAATGTACAGACAAAAACAAAATATTAGGTAAAACACTTAAATTTAGTGTACAATTCATCTGTCATAAGGATTTTTGTCATTTAAGGTATTTTGAGATTCTTATTCTAATCTTATTATTTTTTTTGTATCCCCCCGCCTAAAAATATTTTGCTGACATGCTTGAATGGTTTGAAGGTCTTTTATATCATTTAAAAAGAAAAAGACCTGGGGTGCATCCAGTAATTCGTGGTGAACGCTATCCACCTCATTTTCCAAAAGAACTGTGTAAATTTACTCAAAGGAAGGAATTATGAACATTCTGATTCTTATAGTCACTGCACAATCGAATAATATGTATCTTTTAAACTTATTAAATTGTGGGAATGAGGATTTAAACTCATGTCAACCTTTTTTCTAACCCCACCGCTGACAGTAACGTCTTACAGCACAAAAAGAATTTTGCGAATCACAAGGTTTAAATTTTTTAAACAAGCAACAATCTTTCAGGCAACAGGCGCAAAAGTGCCGTAGCAGATCCTCTTTTATGACGACTCGAGAAAAAATATTTTGCCTCTCCCCAAAACAAAAACCCCAACTCCATTCACTTTTCCCCTAAGAATATTGTTTTTTGGAATTGAACTTGATACCTGTATCCAAACATTATAACCGGAAATACCGGCTGACCTTTATATTGCAGGCCCCCAAAAAAGAAAATACGCTCTCTTGTTAGAATCTGTTACCTATTGCCCAGTGTTTAAGATAACCGATTGGCTGGTTGTTACGGACACTTAGCCATTATTTTAAGTAAGAGACAACAAGACAAGAATATTTGAAGCAAAGAAACGTGTATTAAAAATTGTAATTATATTAAAAATTTTAGGAGCTTGGACTCGTCATTGGTTTTAGCAAAATGAGAGCATTCTGTCTTAACTTTTTGAATGTCCTTATAAGGTATATAGGATAAAACGAATTGAGGCTTAACCAATAGGAGATTGAGCCGTAGAAAAATTCTTGATGTAAACATCTAATACCCATTTTCTTAAGATGTAAAACACAGGTAGGAGGATTGATTTCCCCCCAAACTCTTCCCCTGTTTTCTCCACTGAATATGACAAAGGCTATTCCAGGACTCAAAGTGAGTCACCAATAGTCTTAGTCACTAAAAACGCCGAGAAATCAGATTATACAACAAGAGGGGGCCGTCTTATCTTGTTCTGGCCATAGAGAATCACTTTACATACTTGATAGAATGGAAAAACTTTGTCCTATAAACTGGGAAATTGTCTGAGAAGGGAATTAGGATGATTGGTGGTCTTGGGGAAACTTTATTTATGAATTCCAGAAGTGGATCAAAAGAACCTTTTAAGATAGCTGTAATTTATTAAAAACCTTTAATAAAAATAGTAGCATTAGTCCGATAATTCATTACAGTTCAAAATACGAAAAAAAAATTAGCAGCACACCAGAAGTTAAGCTTGCGAGGGCATGTTGGGAGGACAACGACGACAAAGAATAGAAAAATAATAATACATAAACTTAATAAATACAAACTGTTGTTTTATATCAACTGTTTATTTAAACTGTTGTTTAATGTCATTCAAGAATTAATAATTAGAAGGAGAAACCATATACAGGGATAAACACAAGGAACTAAATATATAAAACATTACTTTCCATGAGCTGGAACAGTTCAAAAACATTTTCATTTTTGTATGTTTTTTTTATTTCGGAATTCCATCAGTTAAACAAATTACGAAGAAAGTCTGATCTAAGCTAAATAGGGATGTATTTAGAGGTTTCCCGAGTCTCTGGAGGTGTCTTATTAAAGTACAAACCAAAGATTTTGATGTTTCACGGAAAAAAAAAGAATTGGCGGACGTACCTTGCGCTAATGTAATTTTCTTTAATATGAATCAAATGTATTCTTATCCAGTATCTTCAGAAGACTTCTTAAAAACTGACTGCTTTAAGGTTTATATTCCATCCACAAGTTTTTTGTTCGCTATTATTTTGCATTCTTGTGGCTATATTATTTCAGTTCATTTACATACTCTAATGTATAGCTATACAGCAGCTCCATAAAATTATAAATTTTCAAAAATATGACTGGTTAGCTATTTGTTACCCTCTATGCATAAGAAAATACTGAAGAAGTGTATCTAAAGGAAAACAAGAAAATTAAAGGAGGCATAGCCAAAATTAATATCTCTGAATTATTCATTATTTCATATATTTCAGTATGTGTCAATTATTATAATATCGTTAGATAGCCAAGATTCAGATTTATCCATCCACCGAAGAATATTCTAAAGTTGCTTTGTTTTTGTTTTTTTACATACATTGAAAAATATACTGAAAATACTTACTTCCAAACATGCAAAATATATATTTTTTTTCTTCAGAAAGAATTAATGTACATTACAGCTCCATAAAATTATAAATTATACAAATGTAAAAGGTTAGCTTTTTGTTACCCTCTATGCATAACAAAATACGAAAGAGGAGTAGCTAAAAAAAAACAAGAAAATTAAAGGACATACCAAAAATTATTATCTGTGAATTATTCATTATTTCATATATTTTTCTATATGACAATTATTAAAGTATCATTAGATAGCCGAGATTCGGATTTATGGATCCACCGAAGCATATTCTAAAGATGCTTTTTCTTTTTATGCATTGAAAAACATATTGAAAGTACTTAAGAACTTTGAAACATGCAAAATATATTTTTTCTTTTCTTTTCTTCAGAAAGTAAACCCTTTTCAGAAAAAGGTCAAACCTCAATAATTGAGGTAATATCTTAAAAATTGAGGCTGCAGGCTAAACACTAACCTGAAGTCTGTTTTTGAAATAAGAAAATTAGGAAAACCCTAGAGAGAGAATCAATTTTTGATGCAAAAGAAGTTGGATGCAGGTTTGCAGTTTTAAAACTGATTGGGTGCCAAGTTTAAAAAAGAACTTATATAAAAAACAGGAGAATATGAAGAAAAAATATATTGTGGAAGATATCACTGTAAATATGTCAAAAAACTTATAAGAAATGTACCCTTATATTTAATTTTCTGATTGCTGTAGCAAAAGACAAATACTGTCATTTCTTGGCTATAAACTATTTGAAATGAAACTGTGATTGAACGATTGAAAATGTGTAAGAACATTTAAGCTCGGCATTAGTCTGCATAAATTATAAATCTATGTATTAATATGTCCACTATTAAAATTCTTTAGGGTTAAACACTTCAAATTATTAATTATTTGCCTTATCTAAAAAAGAATACGGCATTGGACTTTTACAATCCCTACCGGTGGCGCTGATCTCCGTTTCTTGGACACTGATGATTATGGACACTGATAATTATGATCGTAAAATGAATACAATTATTTCTGATACCACTACTTACAAAAAACTGGATTTCGATCCTACGGATATATTTGTAAACTCGATAAACTCGAGTCGCTGAAAAACAATTTACACATTACCCTACAATTTTATAATAAATTTTATCCAAAAGGTTGTTCCGCACCCAAAATCTATGGTCTACCCAAAATTCATAAGACAGGAGTCCCCCTCCGTCCCATTGTATCAACTTTCTCGTCACCTGTTAAGAAATTAGGAAAGTGGTTGTCAGTGGCATTGCATCCACTCTTAGGAACACAAAAACCATATTTAAAAATTCCACTGATCTTACTAATAAGTTAAAAAATGTTCACATTGCAGGAGAATTCAATTCTCTGTAGTTTTGATATGGTTTCTAAATATTCGAATTGTAATGTAAAAAAGTGCGAAGATATATTAAGGATTAAATTACAAAAGCACTTTGATTTGATACAAGATGTGACCATGGCTAGTTTGGAGATTGAAGTCATTATGAAAATGGTTATCCTTGCAAATGAATATACAAACAAGTGTTTGGTTTGCCAAATGAAAATTTGCCATCCCAAAAATTATCTATCATAAATAATCCTACTAGAATAACTTTATTTACTGTTTTATTAACAGTCAAAAAGACTTTATAAAACTCCTGCCTCCTCCCTCCTAATTGGATGCTTTGTCTTTTGTTGAACATTGGAAGGCAGTGCTGTGCTGATCAAGGGAACGCCAACTTATTGGATTCAGATACACCCGGTGATATGTGCCACGTGTGGCGGAAACTGTGTTGTGCATGTGGCACTCTGAGATTATTAAAGGTGATAGAAAGTGACTGACCCCTCGGTCTTGATTACTGCTTTAAAAAAAAAAATCATACTTCATGACATTTGAATTTATTAATGTACAAACTAAAAAGACCAAACCAATCAAAACTCCTTACAAGATCAAAAAAGAAAAATCAAACGGCCAAGGGTAAATGACAGGTTTTGAAGAACTAAAGTTATAACAGTTCTAATTAGCTCTAATAAAATTAGACCTAAGATTATAACAGAAGAAATAGACGGAGAGTTTAAGACATGTAAAAATTAGGCGTAGGCGTATATATATATATATATATATATATATATATATATATATATATATATATATATATATATATATATATATATATATATATATATATATATATATATATATATATATATATATATATATATATATATATATATATATATATATATATATATATATATATATATATATATATATATATATATATATATATATATACACCCAAGTACACTTGATGATGGTGCACTACACCGTATTTGGGAAAACACTTCTAACTTCTTATCGCAAAAATTGAATAATAGCTTGGTTAAAACAGATCTCTGTAATAAAGGGCGTAAACAATATAAAAAGTTGTTGAAGAATGTGTTCTTCCAATAGTAGTTTTTTGTTTGTACCCCACCTACATTGCTTGAATCACATAAATGCACTCCGGGTGGTATGAAGTATTTGGATTATGAATTTGTCTGCCCAAGTAATTTCACAGGAGAAAGGAGGTTTTTACACGGCGTTGAACCTACAGTTTAAATATTCCTATTTGTTGACGAGGCACATAACCATAAAGTTTTTTAGAAAGGGGTTTGAATGGGGGGGGGACTAAAAAATTAAATGAGGTTAAAAATTTTATAAAGAATATTGGAAACAAAACCCAAACAGGAAGTTTATGGGCTTTTGGCCTCTAGAGCAGACAAGCACACAGACTTTTTTATGGGGGGGAAGGGGTAATTATAAGCCCTAGCTGAAAAAAGGGAAGTCAGCTAACATATGCTCCTCGTAACGCCTAATTACAGTGTCGCCAGTTTTATGCTAGCTTCTAGAAATGCTTATATTGTCAAATGTTAGACACTGTTGCCAAATGCCAAACCACCAGTTTGGTTTTACGGCAGGACTTGGTTCCACTGATGCTCTGGTTGCCCTTGCTGCTATTCTGTCTGATTCTGAGGCAATGGGTGATCCACTAGTTATTGGCTCTTTTGATGTGAGCCAGGCTTTTGAACGAGGACCGGGCTACTTTTATTAGCGCTCTAACGAGTAAATTAAAGCCGCATGTCAAGCTACAGCCAATTACAAACACGAGTTTGTAGACAAACTTGAAAGTACCCCTGCAAAAGTGGCAGTGAAAGAAGCTCTACCGTCATCTAAACCAACATCAGTTCCCTCGCTTCATGTTGAAGGGACGATGATCTAGTCAGGTCAGGAAAAGGTAGATGTTCTTGTAAAAGCCTTTTCAAAGGTCTCCTTACTTGATGTCGACGGATTCTCCCCTCCCACTTTCCACCAAGAACGGATGCGAAAAGCACCAGCGTTAACATAAGTATTAGTAAGGTGCTCAGAATGTTAACCCAGCAGGTTGTCATCGAAGCTTCAGGACCCAACACAATTCCCAATCTCAAATTGTCCTCGACGGCTTCATATCAAAAGGACACCCAGTTTTATAAGAAGTACCCCAAGCAAGTGTTCCTAGAATAAATCTTTTCATGGTGTTCATAAACGACCTAGGGGACAGCTCAACCTCATTGAGCTCCACCTTATTGGCTCATCCTTATGAAAGTTTAAACTAGTAAAAGAACAAAACTTTTTATTTCATGATATTTGTTATAAGTACCTCCTCAGTTTTTTTTTGTGCGTTGGCATTATTATAACAAGAATATTATTGCCAAGTATGGTACTGATAATTTTATTATTTCGTTTTTGGGAAGTTTTGAGATAAGATTCCAATTTTTTATTGCTGGGGCCTACTACGACTCAGTAAGCCTTATTGTATAATCAAGATATTTTTAATTTTTTTCTTTCACATGTTTTATTTTTCTACCGCTCTTATTTCAGTTTTTTTTCATTAGTTTTTCTTATTACTCTGATACTTTTTTTTTACCACTTTGGTACAGTGGATAAAAATAAACTACCTTCGTTATTATATTACATTATCTAAGCTTAGTCTAAGGAGTATACACTTCATCGAAAGTCCTAAAAAAAATAAGCATTACATTGTGTCTCCCTTCTTTTCCTGGACAGACCTTAAGACACAAAATATACTTAAGGGTATACCTCCTGGTGTTTTTACAAAAGTAATAAGGCTATGTGGATTATAAAAAGCTTCAATAAAAGTAGAAGGTTATTGAATTGTGTCTTAAAATTGTTGAGAAAACTCTTTATTTTGATAATTTTAATTTTCCATTCTGATTTTCGAAACAAATATTTGGAAAGTTTCTAGCCTTAAAATACGTATTTAATTAATTATTTATAATTTAACGACCTGATTTTCTTCCCTTTTATGGTCAATAGATTCGTATAAATTTGATAAACGTCTGATCCAAAATGTGTCCAAAATGAAAGTGAATATGTAGAATATACTTCATTTAATGTTTATACAAAATGAACACAGAAAAAACTTTTATCCATTACTTTTTGTTTCTTTTTTTTATTATTTCTAGGCACACAGCAAGAATTAAAACCGTGGCTACCCTAAGCACTTCTGACATCCAGCATTGTCAATGCTTTGAGATAACCTGTACCAGTTTTCCAGCTAAAATTACACCGCAACAGATTCATTTATTCCATTTATACCATCTAAAGAGCAGATTAAAAACTTACTGTAATAAGATGCAAATGATTGATTATTACAGGTGACAGAAAGTGACTGAGCCCTCGGTCTTGATCACTGTTAAAAAAAAAAACATACTCCATGACATTTAAATTTATTAATATAAAAATTAGGAAGACGAAACCAGTTAAAACTCCTTACAACATCAAAGAAGATAAAATGAAGGGCCAAAAGTCAATGACAGATTTTGGAGAATTAAAATTATGATAGAACAAATGAAGAGAGTTGAAAACATGAAAAAATTAAGTGAAATAGGTAATGATATGTTATATATATATATATATATATATATATATATATATATATATATATATATATATATATATATATATATATATTTAGACTACATGTATATATTTATATGCATACTTATATATCATAATAGTGATGATAGTAGCAGAAGCCATGGTAGTGTTGTATTAGTAGTAGGAGCAACAGCTATAGTAGTAGCTAGAGTAGTATACACATGTTGGCTTTTGGTCAAATGAAACCTCAACTTTCCCCTCGATATTTCCTTGTCTTGGTAGTACACATGCTTTGTCAAATAATAAAAGATATTTAGATGATATTTTGGTCTTAAATTGTAAGGATTTCATTGATATTTCTAAAAATATATATCCATCAGAGCTTATTCTTGAGCCTAGTCATGGCGCTGGTCATGAAGATCATTTCTTAGATTTAAACATTAATATTTGTGATAATAATAAATTAAGTTTTAAAATGTGTAATGAAACGGATGATTTTGATTTTGAAGTGATTAGTTTCCCATTCCCTGAAAGTAATATACACTCAAATATCACGTATTCAGCGTTTTTCTCACAGTTACTTCGTTACGCAAGGGTTTGTAGTAATAATATTGATTTTAAAAATAGATGTAAAATCTTAAGCCAAAAATTGATATCAAGAGGTTTTTCTGCAAATAAATTAACTTGGCAATTTAAAAAATTTAGTTTTCATTATAACGAACTTTTAAATAAATATCAAAAGAATTATCTAGAAATACTTAAAGAAATTTTTAACTAATTTCGGAGGTTCGAGAAATGTTGTCACAGCGCCATTTATTTTGAATTGTGTTTCTAATTGAGCGGATTTTTTAAAAAAATTAGCCACATGGTAAAGATGAATTCTATAATTGTTTAGTTCATTCAGGTTTTTTGCAATGTGTTAATATTTGTGATTTGGTAAAATTTATAATATTTAGTTTACCTATTGTTGCTAAAGGGAGGGATATATTAATAGGATAAGCTTGTTTTGGTTTTACTTGGTTGTTTTACATTTGCTTTTTTTTTTTTCATAGGCATGTATTTTGGGGGTGATACCTGACCCGGGGATGCCATGGATATTCTGTGGTAGCCACAACACTGTGCTGGGTAGAGAATTTGGAGTGGCGAAACCCTATATAGGCCAGTGTATTCTCCTGATGAGCCCTTATGTTGGGTGTTGCCTCTGAATTATTTGTCTATATTATTTTTTCTATTGTTTGGTAAATGACGACTTATACTTATTGACGACATGACTGCCTGTCCATGGATTATTCTTTATGGTTGATTGTGTGTGGCTATGCTGTTTGACCTATGTGATTGTATGGATGAGTAGGGTTAAGGCCTCATTCAAGTGCTGGTCTATATTAATCACTAATTTAGGAAAACAGTCTTCCTTTTCTCCTTCTGTCTCTTTTTTTTTTTTTTTTTTTTTTTTTTTTTTTTTTTTTTTTTTTTTTTTGTGTTTGTGCTGTAGCATTGGTGATTTCTCTTTTCATGATATATATATATATATATATATATATATATATATATATATATATATATATATATATATATATATGTATATATATATATATATACCCAAGAATATTCAGGTGAACTTGATGATGCTACACTACCCCATATATGGGAAAAACACCTCCAATTTCTTACTACAAATAATGAATTATAGCTTGGTTCAAACAGATCTCTGTAATAAAGGGCGTATACAATATAGAAAGTTGTTGACGAATGTTTTTGAAAAATTAGTTTTTGTTTGCACCCCACCTACATTACTTGAATCACATAAATGCACTCAGGGTGGTATGAAGTATTTGGATTATAAATTCGTCTGCCCAAGCAATTTCACAGACGATAGGTGGTTTTTGCAAGGCCTTGAACATACAGTTTACATATTGCTATCTGTCGAACAGACACGTAAGGATATTTTTTTAGAAGGGGTTGAGTTGGGGGGGGGGAGACTAAAAAATTGCATGAAGATACGAATTTTGTAAAATCAACGGATCATTAACAAAGATAAAAAGTAACAACACTGTGCAAAACTGGAGTAGTAACAGGTTGCGGCATGTGTTTCAATATCTGTCTGAATTTTTATAAAGTTCGTGGTAACGAACTGTAAGTAAAGAGTAACCCAGCTCAATAGTAACCGAAACTCTAAAAAGCCAAATTTTGATACCAATAGATATATCAAAAGGATCGTCTTATTATGCTGATTTCAAATATAATAGCTTCACTACGTTTAATCTTACCCATCAAAATTTACGAGCCTGAGAATATTTGACTTACTTTCGAAAAAGAGGGAAACACCCTCTAAAAGTCATAGAATTAGAATCATATTGAAAATCACACCGTCAGATTCAGCGTATCAGAGAACCCTACTGCAGATGTTTCATGCTCCTATCTATTTAGTCTTACCCATTAACGGCTATGAGCTTGAGAAAATTTGCCTTTTTTTCGGAAAAAGGAGGAACACCCCCTAAAAGTAATAGAATCTTAATAAAAATTACACCATCAGATTCAGCGTATCAGGAAAACCAAGTTAAGTGGTTTCAATTTCCTATCTGCAAAAATGTGGAATTTTCTATTTTTCGCCAGAAGAAAGATCACGGATGTTTTCCAGGAGTGATTGTATCGTTCCAGTGTTTCTAAAATATCGTGAGAGGGCTTATTTGAATGGAAATTAAAAGTTCTAGTGCTCTTTTTAGTGACCAAAAAGATTGGAGGGCAACTAGGCCCCCTCCCGCGCCCCGTTTTCCCTAAAATCGTCCGATCAAAATTTTGAGATAGCCATTTTATTTATCATAGTTGAAAGGTCCAATAACTACATCTTCTGATATAACATAACCTCCTCACAGCCCTAGGGGAAAAGTCTTTAGGTTATAAAGTTTGGCCATTGTTTACGCATAGCATTTGTTATTGAGAAGCATGCATACATATTTGGAAGGGGTTGTCAGGTGAAATTATCCATGGGGGGGAATTTGCAAAAGTTTTTAATGTGTCTTATTTTCTCTTTTTGTCTCAATTTTACGCGTGGAGCTGTTAAGGGTAATTGCCTGAGGTAAATTTTCACTGAGATTGAATTTTCTAGAGAATATTTCTGTGGGGACAGTATTTCCCCGTGGAGGTGGGACCAGATTTCCTGGCATTATTTAAAAGACGATCAGAAAAAAACAAAAAGCACATGTTTTTTCAACTGAAAGTAAGGAACAATACTTAATTTCAAACGTACAGAAATTAATACGTATATTGAAGTCTTCCTCAACACCTCGCTCTTGACGCTAAAGTTTGAGCTTTGTCCCAATTCCTTGAGACTGACTTTTGAAACACAAGGATCGCTTAACTAGAACAATAAGAATCTTTTTTTAAAAGTACTAAAAAACTTTAGCGCAAAGAACGAGGAGTTTAGGAAGAGGCAAACCCCCTCATATACGTAATAATTTCTGTTCGTTTTAAGTTTTAATGTTGCTCCTTACGTTCAGTTGGAAAACTTGTTTTTTTTTTATTTTAAGAAAAAGAAATAAGTTTTATTAGTTTAAAAGACTGGGAGAACCAGCATTTGCAAATGTGCTGGTTTTTATGGGTTTGGTGCTGCTGTGAGTTGTTGTTAACGGTAGTAATACCAATCAACAGGGTATGCTTTGTACATTTAGGGGTGAACGGAATTTTAAAACTTTTCACTCATTTCCAATTCATTTTGTCAATATTTTCTAGATTTTGTCATCTCAATCAATGATTTTCCCTTAGAATTTGTCCACCACAACCCTCTAAAAATAAGTTTTACATACATACCTGATTTTGATGCTGCAGCCTCCTCTGAATTATATTTGGGATACCACTAGTTGCTGATAGGGGATATGACGTTAGGTTTTACAATTTTTTTTTTTACACCTATATCTAAAACCAGGTTTATACTGTACTGTGCAGATCTGCTTCAGAGCCAGGCCAATTCCGGGTGAAGGGTAAAGGTACGGACTTCATAGTGCTCTAATTTTGTGGATTTTTCCTGGTTTGTTAATTTTGTTACAAATAAAGCTTCTATGTAAGCCATTAAGAGGTTTAAAAATGACTTTCTCTTAATTTGAAAGTTCTGTTTCAAAATGGTGAACATGAATTTCTATTTTGGAGTGGCATCAAAATTGTCTAAGTGCTTAGACTCAGATTTTACACTGACCTAGTTTTATCTGTCCTTATAAGACAGTTCAAATTGTTTCAGAATATTAGGTAACTGCTAAACACAGCTAGATATTTATTCTACGAAAAGAATATAGGACTTTTTGTCTAATAGATATATTCAGCACTTTATGATATTTTTTTAGGGTATAAAATGAAGCATTTTTTTTCTTTTGAGTGAGTTATGTGTTTTCAGTAAAGTGCCGGTTTGCATAATACGCTAATCAACGCAGGGAAATATCATACTTTCATACCAACGGTATGAACCTTCCCCGAAAAAAAATATTTTGTAACCCCAGCCCTCAGAAAAATTTTGGATATGGGACTAGTACAGACACTGACAAGAGGCCTTTAAAAACTGCTCTTTCGTGATATGTTTCCTATCACCGCAGCAGCCAGCTGTCTTCGGACAAGGAGCACCCCTCCTCCAGAATTTTGAAAAATACCTTTTTTGGGTATCTTCATCAAAAATTACTGTTTGATATATTTTCGCTAACAAACAACGAAACTATAAACGACAAACTATAAATTTTGAAAAACATGTTTTGCAACCCCTCCTTCAGGTCCATGAATAGATGCCACTAGATAACAGTTGGAAAATACGCCTACGAGCTTCTTAAGTCCATCAAAATTTAACCTAAAATTGAAATCAAAGTTGACATGGCCACTTACCAAATTAAACTGATGTTTCAAGAAACATGAGCTTGAAAAATTTATTATGCAATCCAGCGATTTTAAGAAAGATGTTTAAACATATTTTTGCATATGTTGACATAATTATAAATATGAGGATTCAGCAAAATTAATTTTGCTGAAACAGCAACCTAATACATTAGCTCAGGCTATTTTTCAAATATTCAACTATTATTAACTGCCTAATGAAAAGTTAATTATTTACTAATTTAAGTGCTGCTCTTGGCGCTACAAAACGCGCCTCTTTTCATTCACATCGTTTTTATTACTACAAATTTAGTTGCGTCTCAGCATTCAAAGAGAAAGGATAACAAATGAGAAGAGAATATTTATGTTGAAGATGTATCTGATCTATCTGTGTTATTTGTTAACATTATCTTGTGCTTTTAATTTGGAACCCAGGTTAACAATTGTTAAACAAGGTAGTGCTGATTCTTATTTCGGATATTCAATTGCTGAGCATCAGGAAGTGGATGATTTGGGACAAGTGACTGATGGATGGTAAGGTGTTTTTCTAGTAGGCCTAATTCTGTATTTAGAAGAGAGCCAGATAAGCTGGGCCAAGAGTCAAGAAAATGGAACTATTTGAAGGAAACTTTTAAAATTCTGAAGACTTTGTGAACTTCGTCCCAAAAGCATATTCCTTTATTATTCACATTACATTATAGGGTAAAATTCTAGTTAATTGACTTCTTGCTATCTCAGGAAGGGTTTAGGTTAGGGAAATGAAACTTTCAGGGATGAAACTACAGACTAAAGTATATCCCGGGAAGGTATTTTTAGGAAACTACCTCCACTCCTCCCTCTAGAGGGCCCTGGCCTTTGATGACCTTTAAAATATGTGTGTTATAAAAGTGAAACCTTGCAAAACAGATCTTCTGCTTAATTGAAGTACAACAAAATTGTTTTCAGCTTCATAACTTTGCTCAATTCCATTTTATAAGGCTTTAAAGATATGCAAATACATTTCCTAAATTAAAAAAAAAAAAAAACAACATTGATATGGCTCAAAATTCCACTCAAATAAATTCTACTCAAACAAACTACTCAAAAACTCCTAAAAATACCTTCCCGGGATATACTTTAGTCTGTAGTTTCATCCCTGAAAGTTTCATTTCCCTAACCTAAACCCTTCCTGAGATAGCAAGAAGTCAATTAACTAGAATTTTACCCACATTTTTATTGACTTGTTAGGCCTGACACTACGGCCGGGAGTAAATTTATGACAGTTCATATATAACTGATTTACCAATAAAGTGAATATACCACTCGATTTCCTTTTTTATGTTCCTTACGAATATAATAATCGCCTCTAGCGCAAATTGAAATTTAAGTACTTTTCAACCTAAACTAACCTTATTATTAATAATCTTAGCACTGAGAAAACGTAGTACTATTTTACCGAAAACGAGCAATTACTTATACTTTAATTGAAAATTCGTCATTTTTAAGAGCTCAGAAAGTGCTTAAATTTGAATTTGCGGTAGAAGCGATTATCTAATTAGCTTTCTGAGAGGTTAAATCCCTTCCCCCGGCGTACGTTCCTACTTTCAGCGTCTGAATTGGTCATCTGTTATAGAAAGTAATCAATCAATCATTTTAATAATAGGCTACCAAAACACTATAACAAATAGAAAAGAGAGAGCAGGTACAATAAAGACAAAGGAGAGAGATAAATTACTAAACTGGAAAGACCCGACGCAAAACTGCCTTTGCAGAAAGAAATGGAGGGACATCCGGAGGGATGTAATTCCGTAATAGAATTGATTTGACAATTAACGCGAGTTAATAAATGTTTATATCTCGATTTTGATTATATATTAAATTGTAAATAAGCTTTAAAGCCAGGAATGCAGGGCGATATTAAAATTCTAAATGTCTCGGGCTCTTTACTTTTGTGGAAAGCATTTTGGTTACGTGAATGATTCTTTCAGGAATGGACCCAGAGTCTATATTGTACTCCGGGAAGGTTTCAAGCTATTTTATACGTGAAATTTTTGGCTTCATTTATTTAAAGATGAAAGGCCTTCAAAGACCTTACCGGGGCATAATTTTGAAGGGGCCCCGGTAAGAAGCCCCTTACCAGGGCCTCTTTGCTTTTCTGGAAAGCATTTCAGTTAGGTGAATGATTTTTTCAGGAATGGACCCAGAGCCTAAATTGTACTCCGGGAAGGTTTAAAGCTTCTTTATTTATCCACGGATAAAAGGCCTTCAGAAAACCTTCCCGGGGCATATTTTTTATTCTGGGTTGGTGAAGGATAGGCTACTTTAAAGTAAAATTGAGTTTATGGTAAGAGAAGCTGTTCCGACAGGGGGTGGGGGAAGAGGATGCTGCTCGTCCTTCCAGGAAGATCGTGGCAAAAATTCTTGAAAAATTAGTCGAATTGTATGCTTAACTTGAATATATATTTTCCGAAATATAGCTAAGAAATAATCCTGGATTTGTTTGAGGGAAAATACCAACATTTGGACAAGGAAATCTGCATAACTTTTGCTAGGGAATCTATCGGAACTTTTCGCCTGGAATTTACTTGTATTTGGAAAATGGAATATGCTAGAATTTTCCCTAAGAATCTCTCAGAATATAGCTAAAGGGATTAAACCAGAACGTCGAAACCTACCGGGAAATTGAAGCAATGAACCTACCGCGATGGTCTGGACGTGCATCCAATGAGCGGGAAAAGCAGCGGGGTCATGCTTTCTCCTGGAATGATGATTCATTTACTATTGTGTTTCCTATACAATTTGCCTATTTTTATTGATTTTTTTCGAGATGGTGACCCCCCCCTTCAAAAAACCCTTTCTTTAAATTTTAATTGTTTAATGGCATAAAAAGTTGATTATGTTACGAAAACGTATGCCACAGCGTGCCTGTATTCAATTCTTTGACTTTAATATTAAAAATGCAAAAAAAGATTTAATTAATTTGGTGATCTCACTTATAACTTCAAAAACACTAAAAATAACTAATTTATTCTACGACAAACTTGTCTTAGCTTTCCACAAAAATGAATAATTTTTCAATTTTTCTATGAATTTACGTCAGTATAGAATATATCTTTCCCCAGAGACTTGATAAACCACTAAGACACAAGATTCCCTAAGGAATATTAGTCACCTCTAAGAAAAGGAATCGATTTTTCATTCAAATGCAAATTTCATTCTGGAAATAAATGTTAGGATCCCTTTTTGGTTTTGTCTACATGTCTAGCGACTGTGAACGGTGCTTTGAGGAAAAAGGTATTTTAATGGACATGTTAATTTAACTTAAATATAAATCCAGTATGAAAATCAAATTTCAAATATCAGGCTTTGAACAGTACTGGGAAGTATAAAACCGACTATTCAAACGTATGTGGAATATATTTCAGAGACTGGAGTCAGAATTGGCAAAAATCACAAAAATTAACCAGGAAATTATATGAAAACGTGGATTCTATTTATGGGGAGATTGGGCACATTTTTAAGCCTCCTCCCCTACCCACGGAATTTTTGCTATCGTACTTCTAGTTTTACTCTATATGTATCAGAAACCAAACCAAATTAAATTAGAAATTGTCGTTTCCCCGATTCAATCATCTGGGGGGGGGACGGTAAATCGGAAAAATTAGAAAAATGAGATATTTTTATTCGTGAGGTATTTTCGTTCGTAAAAACGAACGGATCCCGACCAGATCCGGTGACATAGGGGAGAGTTGGGGGGGCCTGAAATCTTGGAAAACGCTTAGAGTGGAGGGATTGGGATGAAACTTGGTAGTAAAAATAAGCACAAGTCCTAGATACGTGATTGATATAACCGGTACGGATTCGCTCTCTTTGGGGGAGTTGGGGGGAGCGTTAATTCTGAAAAATCAGAAAAAATGATGTATTTTTAGCTTACGAAGGAGTGATCGGATCTTAATGAAATTTGATGTTTGGAAGGATATCATGTCACAGAGCTCTTACTTCAAATCCCGACCGGATCCGGTGACATTGGGGGAGTTGGGGGGGACCTAAAATCTTGGAAAACGCTTAGAGTGGAGGGATCGAGATGAAACTTGGTGGGAAAAATAAGCACAAGTCCTAGATATGTGATTGACATAACCGGAGCGGATCCGCTCTCTTTGGGGGGGGGGGAGGGTTAATTCTGAAAAATTAGAAAAAAGGAGGTATTTTTAACTTATGAAAGAGTGATCGGATATTAATGAAATTTCGTATTTAGAAGGACCTCGTAACCTAGATATCTTATTTTAAATCCCGACTGGATCCAGTGTCATTGGGGGGGGGGGACTGGAAATCTTGGAAAACGCTTAAAGCAGAGAGATCAGGATGAAACTTGGTGGGAAGAATAAGCACAAGTCCAACATATGTAACTGACATAACCAGACCGTATCCGCTCTCTTCAGTGGAGTTGGGGGGGGGGAGTAATTGGGAAAAATTAGAAAAAATGAGGTATTGTAACTTACGAACGGGTGATCAGATCTGAATGAAATTTGATATTTAGAAGGATCTTGTGATTTAGAATTCTCATTTCAAATCCCGACTAGACCTGGTTACATTAAAGGGAGCTGGAGGGGAAACCGGAATTCTTGGAAAACGAGAAAATCGTGGTATCTTAGAAATGGGTGATCGGATCTTAATGAAACCTGATATATAGAAGAATCTTATATCTCAGATGCTCCATTTTCGAATCGGAAATCTTAGAAATAGGAAATCTCGGAAAACGCTTAGAGTAGAGAGATCGGGATGAAACTTGATGGGAAGAATAAATACAAGTTATAGAGACGCGATTGACATAATTGAAACGGATACGTTCTCTTTAGATGAACTGGGGGGGGGGGGTTAATTTTGAAAAATTAAAAAAAATTGAGGTATTTTTAGCTTAAGAACAGGTGACCAGATCTTAATAAAATTTGATATTTAGAAGGATCTCATGTCTCAGAGGTCTTATTTCACATCCCGACCAGATCTATTGACATGAAGAGGAGTTGCAGAGGGAAACAGGGAATCTTGGAAAACGCTTAGAGTGGAGAAATCGGGATGAATCTTGGTGGTTAGAATAAGCAAATGTCGTAGATACATGATTGACGTAACCGGACTGGATCCGCTCTCTTTGGAGTTAGGGGGTGGGGTTCAGTGCTTTGGCGAGTTTGGTGCTTCTGGACGTCCTAGGACGATGAAAATTGGTAGGCGTGTCAGGGAGCTGCACAAATTGACTTGATAAAGTCGTTTTCTCCGATTCGACCACCTGGGGGGCTGAAGGGAGAGGAAAAATTAGAAAAATTGAGGTATTTTTAATCGGATCTAAATGAATTTTGATATTTAGAAGGACCTCGTGACTCAGAGATCTTGTTTTAAATCCCTCATACCATATAAGCTTTTGGCTCCTCCGACCTCGTCACAAGTGTCATATGAGCTCTTAGCTCTTGCTGTTTCGAACAGTTGCTGGTAACGAACTTTAAATAAAGAGCGATGTCGCTCAATAGTAACCGAAACTCTACGACACAGAGTCTTGGTGAAAATGGCTTAATAGTAACCGAAACTCTTAGTAACAATATTTACAGCAAAAGAATCAAATTTTGAGGACTATTTAAAATATATTAAAGTCATCAAGCTTAATGTTACCCTTCATAAGTTACGAGCCTGGGAAAACTGTCCTAATTTTCGGAAAAGGACAGAAATATCCCCAAAGCATCAAGTGTTCTTAATGAAAATCACACTAAAGGTTTCACAATATCAGAGAACTTTACTATAGATGTTTCAAGCTCCTGTATACAATTTGTGGAATTGGCATTTTTTTTTTGCAAGAAACAAGTTCACATTTGTTCGTTAGTTTTTCCCAGGGGTGATCGTATAGAGCCAACTTTCCTTAAAGATCGGGAAAGGAGTCACTTGATCGGAAATCAAAAGCTCTAGTGCCCATTTTAAGTGACCAAAAATATTGGAGGGCAGCTATCCTCCACACCCATTTTTTCTAAAGACTTCAGATCAAAATTTTGAGATAGTCTTTTGTTCAAAATAGTCAAAACATCTAATTACTATGTCTTTGAGGATGGATTGAGTCCCTACAGCCCCCGGGGGAAGCCCACTCGTACACAGAATAATATCTGTTCGTTTTAAGTTTTAACGTTGCTCCATACTTTCAGTTGAAAAAAAACTTGTTTTTATTTAATTTCTGACCATTTTTCGAATCATGCTAGAAAATCCCCACCCCGTGTAAAATTTCCACTGGTGAATCCTTCCGATAAAATTTCCTCCCCACGAAATATAATCCCCATGGAAATCGCATATATATATATATATATATATATATATATATATATATATATATATATATATATATATATATATATATATATATATATATATATATATATATATATATATATATATATATATATATATATGTATATATATATATATATATATATATATATATATATATATATATATATATATATATATATATATATATATATATATGTATTCCCCAATAAAAAAATACTACCCTATATTAAATCAACTGGCAAACTTGCCGCATTTTCCTATGGGCTATTGGGGGGGGGGGTCATGTCATCCCCAAAGGTATAGTTAGTGGACCTTTCAACTATGCTCAATTAAATAGCTATGGTCAAATTAGCAACGTTTTCCCGTTCAAATTCGGGGTCTATTTCCTCTTTCTTGAATATCAGGTGAATTTTCTCAGCCCTTTAAATCTTGATGGGTAACATTAAACTTAATGGACTTCGTATACTTAGAATCAAGCATAACATTTTATTCTTTTGATACATCCATTTTTATCAGAATTTTTTTCAGAGTTTCGGTTACTATTGAGCCTAGTCGCTCATTGCTAACAGCTTCTTAGCACGAACTATTTGGAAGTAAAATGTTTACCGTTATCTTTTCTTCTTTGCACGGCTATTAACTTCACTCATTCTTTCCTGATATTAAATTTAAAAAAAAACAAGTTTTTTAACGGAAAGTAAGGAGCGGCATTAAAACTTGAAACGAACAGAAATTATTTCGTATATGAAAGGGGCTGCTTCCTCATCAACGCCCCGCTCTTTACGCTAAAGTTTGACTCTTTCTCTTAACTCTACTTTTTAAAACAGTAAAAAACTTTAGCGTAAAGAGCGGGGCGTTGATGGGGAAGCAGCCCCTTACATATACGAAATAATTTCTGTTCGTTTTAAGTTTTAATGCCGCTCCTTACTTTCCGTTAAAAAAAAAAAACTTGTTTTATTTAATTTTTTTCTGAACGTTTTTGAATCAATGCATTTTTTTTTATTTTGGCTCCCCGCAGATGAATAATTAAAACGAAATTTGCATATTTATTTTTTTTGGCTAAAGTTTTGATCGAATGATTTTGAGAAAAAAGGAGCGGGGGAGGAGGCCTAGTGGCCATCCGATTTTTTGGCGACTTAAATGGCAACTAAAACTTTTAATCTTTTTCGAATGTTTTTATTAGTAAAAGATATACGTAACTTACAAATTAGCTTACGTAGCGAACTTCTGTATTTTCATGTCTTTATTACGTATATGAGGGGGTTCACCCCCTCGCCAGTACCTCGCTCTTTACACTAAAGCTTAAATTTTGTCCGATTTCTTGAGAATGACCCCTGAATCACAAAAGCCGTAGAATAAATAGTTGAAATTACTAAAAACACTTTAGCGTAAATAGCGGGGTATTACGAGGAGGTAATCCCATCATACGCGTAATAATTTCTGTTCATTTTAAGTTTTGATGCTTCTCCTTACTTTCAGTTGAAAAAACTTTTTCATATTTATTTTTTCATTGTTTTTTTTTAAATAATGCTGGAAAATCCTGCGCTCCCTTCATGAAAATTTTCTTCCCCCATGACAGATTCCTCCAAGAAAAGTTCCCCCAACATATCCCCCTCTTGTCACCCCCCCCCCAACCTAAAAATCCCCCTGAAAACGTCTATACACTTCCAAATAACCATTACTATATGTAAGCACTGGTCAAAGTTTGTAACTTGTAGCCCCACCCACGAGGACTGTGGGGGAGGGAGTAAGTCGTCCCCAAAGACATAGTTATAAGGTTTTTTGACTACGCTGAATAAAATGGCTATCTCAGAACTTTGATCCATTGACTTTGGGAAAATAATGAGCGTGGGAGGGGGCCTAGGCGCCCTCCAATTTTTTGGTCACAATTATTTTGGACACTTAGAACGTTTCATTTCCGTTAGAATGAGCCCTCTCGCATCATTCTAGGACCATTGGGTTGATACGATCACCCCTGAAAAAAAAAATACAAACAAAAAAATAAACAAACAAATAAACACGCATCCGTGATCTGCCTTCTGGCGAAAATACAAAATTCCACATTTTTTTTAGATAGGAGCTTGAAACTTCTACAAGAGGGTTCTCTGATATGCTGAATCTGACGGTGTTATTTTCGTTAATATTCTATGACTTTTAGGGGGTGTTTCCCCCTATTTTCTAAAATAAGGCAAATTTTCTCAGGCTTTTATATTTTGATGGGTAAGATTCTTGATGAAACTTTTTTTTTTAATCAACATAAAAATCTGATTCTTTTGATGTAGCTATTGGTATCAAAATTCCATTATTTAGAGTTTTGGTTACTATTGAGCCGGGTCGCTCCTTACTACAGTTCGTTACCACGAACTGTTTGAATTGGTGTTTCAAATAAACGCATTTACGAGGCCTTTTCATTAAGGTTTTGATCCTTCCATACGCAGTATAATTTATGTTCATTGCTCATACCCGTTGCATATACTTGAGTTGGAGAGTGTCTCAAAATATCACGATTATTTCCTATTTTTATGACTATTATTACACCTACACAGGGGCCCGAGGGGTCTAATTCCATCCCCTAGTTCTAGTCCAAAGAACTCATCTCCCAATAAAAATTGAAAAATGGTGATCGAAATAGGCCCTTTCTAATTTCTAATTCTGCTCTTAAAAAGAATGCTCTCATTGAAAAGTACAGTTCCATAACTGTTTGCAAATGGGCCATTTTTTCATCGTTTTTTTTTTTTTGTCTTAATTAATTTTTGACCGTCGTCTAAAGTATCACTGTTTTTATTTTTTGGGCATCAGACTAAGTATTATTGTTTTTTTATTGTCATCAGACGAGGTGCCATTGTTTTTTTTTATGTCACGATTCTTTCAACTTTTTTCTTTCTTTAAATTTGTAGACCCTCCTCCGCCGAATTACATTTTTATCTATGTGTTTGAAGGTTGACTTATGTGCATCTATTTTGTCAATAACTAGTCGTGTTTTTTTATGATTTTCCTCCCTGATATAGATTCGATATAGTCTCTGGCTACATAGTATTAATGGATGCTATCTGAATTTGAATTGGGTGTTTTAACCCCACCGCGGTTTTCCGCCACTGCATGTTTTCCGCCATTCAGGAAATCTTATACTATCATGAGGATTAGTTGGGTCAGAATAGACAGGTTAGGTTAGTCTATGTCTATATCTATGCTTATGTCTACGTTTTGTCTATATTTATTTCTATGTCTATGTTTTGGTCTATATCTGTGTCTATGTCTTTGTCTGTTCTTATGTCTACGTCTATGTCTATTCTGACCTACCTGAATTAAAAGGTGGCCAAAACCGCAATGGTTACAACACTGCTACCAAGTCTGTGTCCAAACACAATCTGTAGGCAACAATTAGTTTCGGTGGATAGATTAGCAAAAAAGCTTTATGAAAATTTGGAAGCAGTCCTAAAAGCCATAAGATTTTATAGGGTCCACCGGCTTCTTATAAATTGTGCCCTCTTACATTGTGAAAAACACTTTTTGGCGTATTTTCAATGAAAAAAAAATTGAAAGATAATGTTCCCCCGGGTTTGAAAATGTTTTCTTTTTGTGTCCATTGCAAAATTCGGGCAAAACCTTCCCCTGTAAATTTTTATGGATTAGTGCGGCCAGTTCATGCATACCCGATGTGAAATTTTATTTATGTACCCCACTAGGGACTTAGACGGAGGATTTATCCCCCCCCTAACTCATGGTAACTTAAAATTTCTATGAAAATTCCCGTGTACTGGTCAAAGTCTGTATCTTGCAGCCCCTCCCCTGGGGACTATAAGAGAGTAAGTCCTCCCAAAAGACATAGTTATTAGGTATTTCGACTATGCTGAACAAAATGGCTATCTCACAATTTTGATTTGTTGACTTTGGGACAAAATGAGCGTGGGAGGGGGCCTAGGTACCCTCCACTTTTTTGGTCAGTTAAAAAGGGCACTAGAACTTTTAATATTCGTTAGAATGAGCCCTCTCGTGACATTTTAAGACCACTGTGTGGATATGATCACCCCTGAAAAACAAAAACAAAAAAAAAAACAAACAAACAAATAAACACGCACCCGTGATCGGTCTTGTGGCAAAAAATACGAAGTTCTACATTTGTGTTGATAGGAGCTTGAAACTTCTACACAGTGGGGTTCTCTGATGCGCTGAATGCGATGGTGTGGTTTTTGTTAAGGTTCTGTGACTTTTAGGGGGTTTCCCCCTGTTTTCCAAAATAAGGCACATTTTCTTAGGCTTGTATCTTTTGATGGGTAAGATTCTTGATGAAACTTTTTTTTTTTTTATCAGCATAAAAATCTGATTCTTTTGATTTATCTATTAGTATCAAAATTCCGTTGTTTAGACTTTCGTTTACTATAGAACCGGGTCGCTCCTTACTACAGTTCGTTACCCGAACTGTTTGATCAAATAGTTCGTGCTAACGAACTGTAGTAAGGAGCGACCCGGCTTAGTAGTAAACGAAACTCTAGGAAAACTTAATTTTGATACTAAAAGATACATCAAAAGATTCGGATTTTTATGCTGATTTTAAATATATAAATTTCAGTAAATTTAGTCTTTGTCATCAAAAGTTACGAGCCTGAGAAAATTTGCCTTATTTTGGAAAATAGGGGGAAACACCCCCTAAAAGTCTTGGAATCTTAAATCATATCATCGCATTCAGCGTATCAGAGAACCCTTTCAAGCTTCTATCTACAAAAATGTGGAAGTTCGCATTTTTTGCCAGAAGACCGATCACGGGTGCGTGTTTATTTGTTGTTGTTTTTTTGTGGGGAGGATGTGGCCTATGTGGGAGGATATTTCCTTGGAGGAATATGTCGTGGGGGAAGGGAAATCCAATAAAGGGGCGCAGGATTTTCTAGCATTACTATAAAAAACAATGAACAAATAATCTTGAAAACAATTTTTCAATTGAAAGTAAAGAGTAGCATTAAAACTTAAAACGAACATACGCATGTGAGGGATTTTTCTCCTCCTAAATAACTCGGTCTTTATGCTAAAGTATTTTTAGTAAGTTCAACTATTTATTCTACGGCCTTTCTGATTCAGGGGTCATTCTTAAAGAATTGGGATAAAATTTAAGCTTTATTGTAAAGAGCGAGGCATTAAAAAGGTGACAAACCCCCTCATATACAAAGTAAAAATATAAGAATATAGAAGTTTGTTACGTAAGTTAATTCTTAAGTTACGTATATTTTTTACTAATAAAAACGTTCGTTAAACATTAAAAGTTCTAGTTGCCTTTTTAAGTAACCGAAAAATTGGAGGGCAACTAGGCCTCCTTTCCCGCCTCTTATTTCTCAAAATTGTCTGATCAAAAAAGAGAAAGCCATTTAGCCAAAAAAAAAGAATTAATATGCAAATTTCATTTTAATAATTTATGTGCGGAGAGGCAAAATTAAACATGCATTAATTCAAAAACGTTCAGAAATTAAACATTAAAACCGTTTTTTTTACTGAAAGTAAGGAGCGACATTAAAACTTAAAACGAACAGAAATTACTCCCTGTATGAAAGGGGCTGTTCCCTTCTCAAAGCCCCGCTCTTTACGCTAGAGTTTTTTTTACTGTTTAATAAAGTAGAATTGAGAGAAAGAATCAAACTTTAGCGTAAAGAGCGGGGTGTCGAGAAGGGAACAGCCCCTTTCATACACGGAGTAATTTCTGTTCGTTTTAAGTTTTAATGTCGCTCCTTACTTTCAGTAAAAAAAAACAGTTTTTTTATTTAATACATATACTAAAATCGGTATTTTGAATAAATATGTAAACTATTGGCTTGGATTCACGGAAATTAGGGTGGGGGGTAAATGTATATTCAAGATCTAGTTGATGTAGTTATGCTTTATTTAAACATTACATACCAAAAATCCTTTTCTCAATGGAAATACTAGACTTTCGAAAATCGTGGGGTGGGGGGCAATGTCCCCCGACCCTTTTCTATTAACTTCACTGATGTAAATAATGCAAATATCTTAAATATAAAAGATAAATGTTGCTATTTAATTTGTACTATTTTTTGGCAGCTAGAGCCTGACATTGGCAGTGAAATGGCGCTATCAAAGTGTGACCTCTCCAACTCTTGTATGGATTCTATTTGGCATCACTTTTGGTGTATGAAAAAAGTAATTTGCATGTTGGTCAGAATTTGTCAACTATGTTAAATTTGTTTCTAGTTTTGCTGCCAAACTTATTTTGTTTGCGGGTACTTCTTGAGGATTTTCTGTTTAACAGACAAGAACCAGCCTATTTTGTGGGTTTTCTTGGACCAATATGCCTATATCTTGAAATTGACCCTAATAATTTATTGTTTCTTGTTTCTCATGCTGTTGAAAATTATTTTAAAATAACCTACTGTTCTTGTGATTCATTGATAGCTTAAAGGCAAAAGGGGTGTTGAGGTATTTTTGTACCCTTTGTAGCTAAAAATTCCACTTCAACAAGAGAGCGATTAGCGGGCCTTTTATCCAAGCAGGGTGAAACTGATTATCTTATCAAATTTAAAAGCATTCTATATGGCTCTGGAAATGGAATTTTGACCAGAAAAAATTGGTCTTGTCTGTTTCGTATCTTAACACAAGTGTCCTGGATTTAGTAACCTTCGATGTTATGGAGGGGCAGGACGCCAATTCAAGAAAATTCATGAAAAAAGAATTTTTTTTCATTTAAAAAAATTAAAATACAAAACAGTATTTTTCAAAATCTAAGGGAAGGAGAAGGGACAATTTTATTGTTTTTTGAAGCCCCCCTGAATGGCGGCTGAATGGTATCAACAACAAAAGTTGAAGCTTAAGTTACCTAATTTGGAGAATATATCTAGACGCTTATTGGAGCGAAACCAAACATCCTTTTTTTAAATACTTGTATTGATGCATTTGCTTAATTCTATCTTTATGCTCCTTCTTATAAATAATCTGAGGCGTTTTGAATTTATTTTACCATCTAATATTATCTTGATTCACATGGGTCTAACACATTGGGGGGTGATGGTGGCGGGGCGAAACATGAAACGTATATTTTCATGCCTCTATTTTTGGAGGGGTTTTGCTTGCATTGCAAGAGTACCCATGAGCTGATAAACGAAGCCAGAGATGTTTTCCTTTTTATAAACATTGAATCTAAAGGCATTAAATATTTTGATGTTTTATAACCAAGTTCTAAACTGTCGATATTGATACACATTTATCCATCCAACGCTCCGGCATTGTTCTACAGAACTGAATGCTGGGAGTTTATATCTTAGTTTTGGTAAGTAGGCTATTGTTTAGTGTATTTTTGTAATTAACTTACTTTTTTCATTTTTATATACTTTTACTTTAATTGGCATTCTGTTTTCATTGCCTTTAGAAAAATTATAGTCTCTACGCTTCATGAAATTAAGAAAAAAAAGTTTTTCAACTGAAAATAAGGACCAACATTAAAACTTAAAACGAACAGAAATTATTACGTATATGAGGGGGTTCCAACACTTCGCTCTTCATGCTACAGTTTTTTGGCACTTTAAAAAAAAGTTACTTATTGTTCTAATTAAAAGACCCTAGTGTTTCAGGAGTCGTTTTTAAAGAATTCTGACAAAATTTAAACTTTGATGTTAAGAGCAATGTGTTGAGGAGGGGTTAAACCCCGTCATATTCTTAATAATTTCAGGTTTTCAAGTTTCAAAACGTTTCAAGTTTTAATGTTTCTCCTTACATTCAGTTTGAAAAGCTCGTTTTTTGTGTTCAGTTTCTGATTGTTTTTTAAATAACGCCAGGATACCTGGCTCTATCCCCAAGGAAAAATCCCTCTCAATAGAAATCCTCTGGCCAATTCAATTCTGGCGACAATTTACCCTGGACACTTACCCTTAACATCACCAGGCGTAAAATTGGATCTGTAAAGAGAAAGCAAGACATATAAAGAAATTTCGCATAGAATTCTGGCAAATTCACCCAGTGTAAAATTTCCCCTGAAAAGTTCACCCTTGGAAACTTCCCTCTCCATGGAAAATTCTTCCAACAGAAAACTCCTCCCTTCTCATCCGAAAAATATATGCTTACTTCCCAATAAAACAAAAAATAAAATAATGGGCAAACTATATAACTTAAAAATATTTCTCCGGGGGCTTTCCGGGGCCTTTCAATTATGCTGAAAAAAAATCTATCTTTAAATTTTGATCGGAGGATTTTTTGGAAGAAAGTGGCGTGGAGGGGGTATAGTTGCCCTCCAATCACTTTCTACTATTGGAGAGGGCGCTAGCCCTTTCAATTTCCAATCGAATGAGATCTTTTCTGATTTTCTACGATAGCTCCATCGATACTAAGTGACCTGGTCTAAGCAAAAGAAAGTGCCCAAATCGCTCTTTACTTAGGCAGCGCTATTGCGGTGTCTAAGAAAATGCACATTAAAATTAGCCAAAAGGAATGAAAGAAGAAAACGAATCCCGAAGTGTAAGTGCACCTCCGCAAGACAATCATGTTAGTGGAATTGGTATGTTCCATCGTCCCTCAAAAATCGATTACTTTTTGCTGTGTTAATCCTTAAGACGTTTGGGAAAGATGCTTAAAAATAAGGGCGTATTCCGTTTACAAATTCAAGTGGGTGGACAGGACAAACAGAAAGGCCGTGATGAAATTGCAGATTTAGATGAATTGAAACATGTAAGGAGGTAATTATGCAAATTGTGTCAGTCTCAGCTATTTTATCTTTGAAGCTATAGGCTTATTCCTATTTTCAAACGTTTTATTTGATTGTATATCTGAAATTATGCCCACAAGGGGCTTAAAAATGTTCTAGATATTTCAGCTCGGGAATTTTCCAACCAATAGAAAGGCTCCTGGAATAAGAGTATGATTCAAGTCATGGGTGCTAGCAGTTGAAGGGGGATAAACAGATGAGGAATATTGCCGTTTAAATGTTGTTAAAAACAAAGCTACTAGTAGCACTTATCCCCCTATCACGGGAAACTTTCTTGACGGTGTTCATGGTTCAAGCGTACTATAATAAAATTGCACATTAAAAATGAGGTTTCAAAATTTGTCTACAGTCCAACTCCCTTTGGGGGGAATGCTTAAAAAAAAGTAAATTACAGCCGACTCTTACTCTGTCCGTAACACTGCAGCATTTTTATTTCCAATTAATATATAGATATAGGGAGATACGAACGGGGGGGGGGGGGTGGGTTTGAAGCCCACTAGCGGTCTTAGGCCTCATAACATAAGGGACAAGGTACACCTAGGCATACCAAGATATTTAAAATTAAAAGAATTTAATGTCAGATGCCTGAAAAACCGGGAAAGGACAAAAGTCCCCCCCTGCCCAAACCTAGGATCGCCACCGTCGGAGTCCACTTTCTTTTTCCTTGAAATCCTAAATTTTGTGGAGTTTCGGGGCTCTTCGTATTCAAATTGTCAATTAAAATTGGTTGTTTTATTAATCACCTTGATTTTTTATTATTGCCCCTTCCATAAAAATCTCTACGTAAGTGTCTATATGGATATTTATTTTGTAGTTGATAGTCTGTTTTTTTAACAAAATTATTTTTCAGATTTGGATACTTCTTTTAACTTTTATGCCTGTTTTCCATCAAGCTTTCCTGTTAATTTTTTAAGCACACCTTTTTTGTATTTTAGGATCCTTGTGGGTGCTCCGTTGGATCAAAATTTGCAGCCAGGCACAAACAGGTCAGGGGCTTTATGGAAATGCCCTCTGACTACTCAGCATAGGGATTGCATACAAGTCGTAACAGATGGCCGACGAGGTGAGTATTATGCCTGGCAGTTCTTTGGGTAAATCACCTGGCTTCAACTAAAAGGGGTCTATTAACTAAGTCGCGTGTCAGCTTCGTAATTCAACAAAAGAGGTCACCATGATGTTTTCAATTTGAATGGCTTTTATGGTGTTTCCTCCAAGGGAACATTCGGATGGTATTGCACCTGGCATTTTTAGGATACTAATTTATGATTATGATTATTTATGATTATACTAATTTATAATTTATGAAAGAGGTAAGGCCCTCTTTGAAGTAGGCAGCTAGATTTCAAAAAATCTGGATCGAGGCTGGCCTCAGAAGGCCTATTGCCTCCAATACATCCCCCCTCTGGAAAAAATCTTCCATGACCTGTAAAGGACAACTAACTATTTACTAAATAAAGGATTTATAATTATGTAGCTAATGATTGGTATTATAGCAAAAAACAAAAAGACATGATAGTTAAAAAATAAAACATCAAAAACAAAGTTTGGAGATGCAGTGGTATTTTACTATCCTTAATTCTTACAAAGTTGGCCTTTTGTAAATTTTTGTGACAAAATTTTGAAATCCAAGTACACTTTCTTGAATTGGCATCAACTTCACCGGTTTGCCATGTTGATGTTTGATAATTCTTAAAAAAAAATATAATTCTTATAATGCTTTGCTGTTTGCTGCCATGTGGACACAACAATAATATTTTGGCTATGGCTGATTATGCAAAAAGTTTTCAAAAAGTGGAGGAAAATGGAAAACACAAAGAAAAAGAAAACCTCTAAACCAACACACATACATATTAACCGGCGACAGGACCCGCCGTTTTTGATTTGCCCTTAGGAATAGTCCGTCCTGAAGTTTTCAATTAAATAATTCGAACAATATTTCATTTGCGCTGTCCTCGGTACTTTCAGAATGAGACGTTAACACTTCATGATATACTAGTTTGAGCGCCACTGAAAACTTAGAGCCGCACTAAGGGCTGATTCCCCAATGCTTCAGTCGGTATTTTTTTTCTTATGGACGAAATAAACAGACACAAGAGAGACGAAATAAACAAACACAAGAGAGACGAAATAAACTTAAACATATCAGAAAGTAAAACTTGGCAACAAAGCATGAATTATTCTTTGAATTTACTGACGAAAATTTACCAATATCAGTGGCGATTTTTGACTCTCTTGCGCCCGTGGCAAAATCTTTATTAGCTCCCTCCCCCTATCTCCCGTCGGATCCGCAACGATAAATAAAAGCATAAAATTCAAATAACAAAATGATACGATCAGGCGTCTGTCATCACGGCACTTTAAAAGAGTAAATCAAGCTGGTAAAAAGACCCCATGGTCACAGATAGGTGGGAAAATTGTCAATATGTTTTTTGTTTTCTCATCAAGTATCAATATTCAAGTTTGGATGATGTTCCATTGCCTTGAAAGAAGCATCAACATTCAAGTTTTGACGGAGTTTCATTACTTCGATGTTTTATTTATTAACCCATTTTCAGAGGCACCAATTGGGGAAGAGATCTGTTCCCCTTGATTTTTGTCCCCTCCAGATTAAAAATTTGAAAACATACTTTTGTGGCATCTCTCATGAAAAAACAAAAGATTTTCTTGGGAAAGACATTAAGGTGATCTGATCTTAGTATCACTTCTGGCTAACATGAAGAAAAATTAGATGGTTCATCTTTTGTTATCGATTAATCTGATAGTAATACGATGGCTTGTATTCTTTGCCTCTAGTAATGGTTGGTGGCCCATATATTGGGGTCATTTCATGCTTACAGGGTTGCTATGGTTAGCCATTGAACTTCAGCCACGTTCCGTGTACTTCAACTTACCGATTGGTTTAAAGTCTAAATAACCCTTGTTAGTTTCGAACTAATCCCTAGTGCTTAGAAAGTATGTAGGCCTCCCAAGGTTTGCTTAGTAAAAATTGAACATCTTTCGAATATAAACTGCGCAATGCTACTAATCTAATTGTTTATTTAATCATTTCGAGTCTCAAGTTAACTTTCAAGTGCCCTATTTGTAACAGTTTATCAATGTTTTTGTTAATGTTTCTCAAGATTTGAGATAGACCGAAAGAAAACTAAGAAGAAAAAAAATGTTAAAAATTTTTTTAAACAAAATCTCACAACTGACAGGCAGGTACGCAGAAGGAGAGGGTGCTTTGGATCAGCCCTCTTTTCGAAATAGTAAGATTTTCGCAGTTTTAGCAACTATCTCACGTATTATCCTCTTGTTTGTTTGTTTTTTTTATAATTCGTACCGATCATATTCTGCCTCTACTTCTTGCATATGTGCCTGACAGTCGATACCCAAAAAATAGCTCTAAGAACTTGTAGATAAGGTCATGGCCTTTCCTTTCTCCTTGAATGATTGTCCAAGGACATAGTCTGGTCGTCATATCAAGTCTTATTTAAAGGGCTCTTTTCTTCTTCTTCTTCTGTGCTCTGTATCTGTAATCTTGTCAATCTGTCCTCTCTTAAGGAAAAGCCAGGGCTCGAAAAAAATAAGGAAGACTAGTTTTCCTGTTCGCAAATATTAGTCTTTGAATTCAGATTCAAAAACATGGAAGTAAAACATGAAAATCATTGACAAAATCTTTGTCTTGATAATATATCTCCAAAAGGATATCAAGAAGGATATCTCGAGGTAAATTGACAACCCTGGCTATTCCTCAGCTCTTGTTATTTAAGACTTTAATTAACTTGCTCTTTACTTTATTTTCTACAGATCCTGTTACTGGCCAATATCCGGAAAGTAAGTTTTCCAGTCTCAAGTTATGTGCCTTCGCATGAGGTCAAGACCTTAGGTTGTTCTTAATCTGCATATAACAAATTTGCAGAACCTTTTTGCTTCTTCCTTGTCTGTCCTTTCCCTTGCATTTCTCTTTTTTATCCTTTATTCCTTACTTCTATTTGTTGCGTTGCCCATTTTTTTGTTCTTCAAGTAGAACTTTTATGCAGCATGAATGTGATATGGAAATATGAATCTTAAGATAAGAGTCATCAGTTTCTGTTCTGAAGGCGCTGTTAAATGGTGTTTTCAAGTATGCAATGACGTGCCCTAAGCTTGGAGCTCTAGGTTCGACCCTCAAAGTTGAAAAACTATATCAAAATTATATTTTTGTTTTACCCCAGACTGCAGTTTATAAATCGTTTAATCCAACACAACAGCAAAAAGGAGAAAACAAAAAAGTACGTTGAACCATTACAAAATGAGTCATAGAAATGATGATAAAAGTCAATTCATTAAAATATTTTAAAACTATTAGTCATGATGATTAATTTCGCATTTGGCTCGGATTGTGCTGCATGAACCGTTGCAAAACTGCTAGAAATTCCCCCCCCTGACGGCCATATTTTTGTTTACCACTGTTTACACTTGACATCAAAGTTTTACCCCAAACTACAGTTGATAAATCGTTTATCCAACACAACAGCAAAAAGGAGAAAACACTAAAGTCCGTTAAACCATTACAAAAGGAGTCATGGAAATGTTTTTCACTTGAACATTCGACGATAAAAGTCAATTCATTAAAATAATTTAAAGCTTATTAGTCATGATGATTAATTTCGCATTTGGCTTGGATTTGTGCTGCATGAACCGTTGCAAAACAACTAGATGGCTCACGGACTTAAAATGCATAGAACTTAGTAATCTTAGGTCTTTGTGTGAACTCCAATTGTGATGGCCTTTTCGTCTATATCCATGATTTTCACTTAAATAACAAGGACTGGATAAATGACTAGCAACTCAATATTGCCGCATCGCAACCCCATATTCCTTACTCATTTATCCTAAGTCTGAAGGGTAAAGGTAAAAAGGTAAAGGATGCGGCACTAGAGGCTTAAGGTCCGAACCGGCGGTGCTGATCTCCGTCTCAAGGCCCTTCAGCCAGGAAGTGCAAGGGGGATGGGGGCCAACAATCCTGTGCTTTCGCACACTCTTCCTTTTTACCTTCCTTAGATTTCTCCAGGTACCCATTTAGAGCTGGGTCGACTCTGGCTAAGCTTACATAGTCAAACCACTAAGCCCCTTCCCAAACCAAATAATGGCGTAAACTAGGATTTGAACCCTCACCCTTTCGGACAAAGGATCCTAGATCAAGCGCACCAATCCGCTCGACTAGGCTACCATAAATCTGAAGGCCATCATATTCAGGTGGCTCCTGGCCCAAACAGACCAGGGGCGGCCAAACGGTTATCTAGCCCTTCATGATCCTCATTTACTTAACAAAATTTAAAGGCAAGCCACTAATTTATTATTATAATCATAAGATAATAATTAGATAACTATGACTTATGAAAATAATATGACAAATAAAAGTGATATGGAACGATATAGCTTAACCCACTGATCCATTTCTAGTCACTAAACAACTCACTCGATTGAAATATAATTTTATATTCCATACTGCAGGAAACCTACGAGGTTTTTATTCTCTCGCAACTGACAGTTCCTCTCCTGTGGAATCTTATGACCAAAACATACCTCATTACAAAATTAATATATTTATTGTCTTATTTTATATTTTGGTAAACTAAGGTTTTTTATAGCTTCAGGGGCAGAGTCACAATTTATTAAAATATAATCTGATTATTTACAAGTTTTCTATTGTATTTTTGTATGCAAGTTCTAAAACATGCCCTGGATTTTTTCTAGAGTAGGACAAGTATTTTTTTTTATTATTCTTGTCAGCTTTTTGGTTAAATTTTCCCCCTAAAAAACTTGATAAAACTATGCTTTCAATATAAACCCCATTACATTTTTGATATCGGTTTCACTGCATGAAAAAAAACAATAAAATAAGGGGGATTATGTGAAAATTAGGAAATTATATTTAGAGAATCTAAACATCCTCACTTGTTCCACCCACCCTCCCTCTCACACGAAGAAAATCTTTAATGATTGTCCTATAGGGTTCACCCTACATTCACCATTGATCCCATCTTTCTATATTGTTAAGCTAGGGACGTAAAAACTTTTCAAATAAAAGGGCAACGCAACAGCCTATATAATCTCGCCTTTATCATACTTCTGACGGGGTTTTGATTGAATGGGGGTCTGCAACGTTGGTATGTGACCGCTAGGATTCTTTATCTGATTAACTTAGTACTCTTGGTATAGAGTCCCTTTAGTTGTCAATGTTACCCCAGGGGGGTCTCGAATTTGGTTTATTGGTTGTATGTCGGTCGCTTGGAAAACGCCAGTTTCTTTTGGCATGGTGCATGGTGGATTTACACCGGGTTGATTGTTCCGGTTAATGGGTTGCACCTTTTTGTGGGTGATTTGAATATTTGCTTGCTCGGGCTGACGGGTTTGTGCTTACTTTGTGCTATTTTATGTCCTGTTATTTATATGATGTCGTAATAGTTCTAACCGTATGTCACCGATTAGTGTTGGTTTCGATTGTAATAATTTTTGTCAGTATGTTTCATAGGGAACATAATATCGTTTGTCAACACGTTGGGTGTCAAAGTAAAAAAAAATAAATAATAATGTAACCTTGGATTAATTTAAATAATCTTGGATTTGGGAAAGAGTAGAATACCTAAACTCCAAATATGAGATAGCTTCGTCGTAGTAATTTGGTGTGAAATCATTTCTTCTGAAATTCTGTTGGAACATACTGTGAAAATTGGATAAAGTTTTTCTACATGCCATATTTTAATGGGTCTATAGCTATTATTAAAACGTTTTGTTGAATAGATTTTTTTTTACCAAAGTTAAGAAAGCATATTATACATTTTTAATACAGAACAACGATTTTAGCATCAGTAACTTTTAAAATAACAATTCTGAAGATGTATTTAGATGTCATGTGTGGACTAATTCTTGGGATGGTTAAATTGGTTCATTTTTACGTGTTTTTTTTTTCGCTTATACCAGTGATGATGCCAAGTTTAATTATTCTTCATTAAAGACCGTTTTAAGGAGGTGGTGCATGTAATTCTGCCCTTGGTGCTATGGCTGAGCGGGGCACACAAAAAAAAGATTTCAAAAGTGGATTGCGTTAGTCATTTTTTACTTTCCTTTGGAATTTTTCGGCGTCCAGGAGGGGCACCGAGGCTTATTATGCCCTAGGCACTGCCACATTTTGGAACGGCCGGGGTTCCATTGGTGAAAGGAACTTGTTGCCTTTTGCTGAAAGATAAGAGAACAGGCATACTTCTAGGGAGAATCAAGTGAGTCTTGACCCCTACTGGGAAAAGACGCTAGCCTAGTATGTATCACCCTGAAATTTTTTTTCTTGATTTCAGTTGTTGATATCGATTTCCCGCTCTCTTATTGCTTTCTATTAAAATGCTTGTCCCCCCCCCACAATTAAAAATTTATTTAGTATCTTCGAGAGGGAAACAAGTTATATTTATTTAATTTCTATTTTTTTGAACTCATGAGTAAAATCATAGGCTTAATGGACAATAAAAAACGGTTCAATGGTTTCTGTTATTTACTTGGTAGAAATTAATTTCAGATTTGGTTTAAATCATATCTTTTGAAGTGTGTTTTTTTTTAAACTTGATTTTAAAAAAAAGCCCTCCTTCCCCTTCCCCTAGGCAAATTTAATAAGAATTTTATGGTAAAACAAAGTAATTTTATCAAATTTATAGTTTTTATAGATAAAAATTGCAATGGAAAAAAAGGCGGTTCAATGATTTTTGTTACTTGGGTAGCGGTTTTGCAATTACCTATGATTTTGGCTAGTTATTATTTTTGGATTTTGTGTGGTTGATCAATCAAATGTGGTTTTTGATTCTGGGTGTACAATTGCTATTTACACCTTGTAAATCCAGTGTATGTTTATGTTTTATTTATTCAATTTTTTCGCTGAATAGAAACAGATGACCAAAAATTGTTATCATTTAAGTTGCGACACAAACTTTTGAGAGATCAAACTTTTGAAATATCGAACGTTACAATATTTTGTTACAAATTTAATACTTTTCTTTTTAACTTGACTTATTAACTTAAAACTTTTTTTAATGATTTCTTATAGGGAAATACAAACTTGAAAACAGCTTAAATCCCGGCAGATCACATCTAAAATGTCCAATTCATGAGCTGTCTTAAGAGGTCAGGTCAAGAGAGTCCCCTACCTACATTTCTGGTCATAGGTTAATTGATTGTTTTTTTCTTCAACATGAGTAAAATGTCGACTTCGAATATCATGTGTCGAAGCGGGTCGTAAAAGTGTAACATTTCAATAACACATATAACAATAACAATTACACAATTTTTATTGTGTAACACGTGTAACGATTACACAAAAAAATCTGTAGAAAAGAAAATAACAACCGCTTAACACTGAATTACTTATTCTAAACTATAATTGAAAGAGTGGAGAAAAACAATTTCCAAAATAATGTAGCCGAACTGGTTGAAAATAACTCTAAAAGAAAAAATGTTATGCTAATAAGAGAGAAAGTATGGCGGGATGGGGGAGAGGTCATCTCCGAGGGGCAGTGGTGGTACATATGGGTGGCAGGGGAGGATACCCCCAATGTTTTCCGTCAGTCGGTAAAAAAATCGAATCGGGAAAAACGAACTGCCATTATTTCAATTGCGAAGTGTAATTTTTTATTAGGATAAATAAGTGGATGCAAATATATGACGAAAAATCAGTGAAAGAGCATAAGTCTCTGTCGGTAAACAACAGAAATCATAATTTTAAAAACAATATTACCAAAATCAGTTGGTAAAATGATCATCCTTTGGGTAAGATTCATCACCCCCCTTAAAAAGTTCGACTATTGCAGCCTCCGAGTGGGACATCAAAATATTTGAAGGGTATAGGAGAGGTTAGTACCGATTATGGAGAGGTGCTGAGTTAGGTTTTACCTCCATCTGAATTGCGGCCTTCCGCGGGGGCTTTTCCAGCCATGTGCAGGGAGTCAAAATTAAATAGTGTGACGGCGGGTGTTTCAGCTTGTGTTCGGAGTAAATAATCGAACCATAGTGAAGTTAGGACGGTGAGCTGACAAAACAGGATATCTTATTTTTTATTGCCAGTAGTTGAATGCTCAAGAAAAAATCGAACCACCTGATAATTCTAATTTGTCTCGAGAACTGTTTCTTGAGCCACAGCTATGCAATCATTAACAGAAGCAACAGCTGACCATGTCTCAGCACTGGGAACTATGGGGGTTACAATTTGTATCTCTGACCTTAAAAAAAATGTGCGCTACGAACAGCTAAGGTAAAAGATTCTACTAAGACAAAAGCGTGGTTGTCATTTCAAAAGAGCACGGCTATCTAAAGGTGTTTAGCCACTTGGCTAAACACCTTAAATCTTCCACAGGTATGTTTATTGTCTCTTGGAGAATTTTTATATACCCCTTAGCCCCAGAGTTGGGGGGAGGTGGCTATATGGTTTTCGATTCTTTGCCTCTTGTTGTGTCTAAAATTTCAGTAGACAATAGCTAAGTCTAGGAAATACCAAATACAAAATATAACTTGAAGGGGAATATCATTTGTTGAAGCCCCTTCCCTGTAAGAGACCTTGACTTGAACCAATAATTTCCTATTAAAGGAGGTTCGATCTCTTTTTGGATCTCTCTCTTCATCTTTTCATCATATTTTATATTTCATATTTCAAACTTAGGAATTTTTTTGCAAGTGAATCTTATACTATCATTATATTTTTAGTGGTGGTCCTAGTATTCTTTGGCACGTTTCTAGCATAATGAATAATTGGCTTGGGGCCAATTCACAAAGCATGTTTTTTTTGTATATTTTTAATAGGTTGTAACCTATTACTTTTAGGCTTTTTGATTACTTACTTAAAATTTTCTTCATAGCCATTTCATCAGGCCGCCTTCGACCTCCTGGGAGTGACGAAATCAAGGACGGTCAATGGCTTGGAGTTACTGTGCGAAGCCAAGGACCTGGTAAAAAAGTTTTGGTAAGTATCTGTTGGTAGCTCCAGTGTCAAGCGTAATTAAATTGGCTAAATCTGTACATGTGATGCTCAATTTTCCCCTATTCTTGTAAAATGATAGGGAATTATAGTATTCTTCATACATTTCCAACCGATTCTTCTTATATTTTCAAATTCGGCTGTGCATACTGCTACTGTGTGAAGCCAAGGACTTCATACAAAGGCTCTGGTAAGTATCCAAAGGGGAATTTCTGTTGCATTATGTACAATCCGGTCAGCTTTGATATATTCCTGAAAATGGAGTCTTCCAGTATCCTTCAAATATACCCAAGCTGGTAGTCTCTGAAACCGAGGACCTAATACAGAAATTCTGGTAAGCATCCGTGAGGAACTCCAGTTTTATTATGTGCTTAAAACTTGCTCAGGGTTGAACTATGCATGTAAAATAGGAAATTTGCTAATAGAGTTTTCTTCGTATATTTCTGGATTTTTGTAGAGTCGTAAATTATTGACGGCAAGTCCAATTTTCATAACTTTGTTACTGTGTGATCACATTTTGCTTCTTTTTTTAAACTTTTGATCTGGTTTTTACAACTAGCTTGTTAATTATCCAAGACTTTAATTAAGTGTTGTATTTTATGGGATTCCATGCACCCCCATAATCATAGTTAACAAAGGTCCGTCACCAAGGGGGGGGGTCTGAAAAATGTGCCATGTGCCACAATTTATGACATATTTTAAGGGAAGGGATTTCACTGGCCAATTTATGGGAAATCCCCCCCCCCACCCTCTGTCTGTTTTGTTGTCCCCGAATTCGAATTTACTTATTTATTTCAGTTTCTAAGAATCTGTGGATAACTTTAATGTAGCATACTCTCCACTAGGCATATAAGCATCAAATCCTAGGAGTATGCAACTCGAACTCTGGCTACTGGTGCTTGGTTTCCGGGCTCAGTTTCAAGTCATGCTGGAATCTAATACGAAAAATGATAATAAAGATTATAATCTATGGTTATGCTAATCTTTTATCTATGTGTGATAGTAGTTAATTATGGTATTCTTCAATTATACCCAAACTGGCAGTTTGCGAATCCAAGGACCTGGTACTGAAGTTCTGATAAGCATCCTTGGGCAACTCCAGTTTTATTACGCGGCTAAATTCAACATTTACCGCGACCCATTTTACAGGATCCTCTACAGACAAAAATCTATGTTATTTATTTAGTTTTTCTTTTAGTCTTTAGTACAATCTTTTCTGCTGCGCACGTAGGATTTTTCGGAGGGGGTGGGCAACAATAGGAAAAGTTTGGTGGGGTGGTGTTATTAAAAAAAATGATAATTTGAATATTAAGTGTCATCCAACAAAGTTTAGGTTTTCGGTGGTAACGCCTGGGCCCTGAACTTCCGCTCCCCTCTGTACTTGACGGATACTGTTATGCTAAATCATCACCAGAAAAAATCTTTAGTTTCGGAAAGGAGGAGTAATTTCCCAGAGGACTTGTCTAAGGATAGTTTTAGGTGCTCGTGTAAGTGAATTTAGGCCTGAGTCAGGCATTCAGCTACATGAAACACTTGGGTTGACCACATTGTTTGGCTAAAATAACGACAGAAATGTAAAAATGGTTAGGTTTGCAACAACGATGATAGGTCACCGTTGCTTTTTAGCCATTCAACTGGGAGGTAACAGGCAGGACATCTGTACTTGAGTTGGAAAGAGTTTGTATTTTTTAGGGGGTGGGGGAATGTGAGCTTTGTTTTAGGTAAGATCTGAACACAGTTTTTGGAAGGGGTTCTTGCGCTGCTCAACTTACCATAGACCCCTTGGTGGTATTGTAAGTTATTCTTAACAGCATTTTCGCCTGTCTTATTTAGTTTTCAATATATTTAGAAGTCATATTTTCCAATAGGCTCTTTTTGCGCGATAACTTCGGAAAGCAAAGTTCTCTTTCCCAGTATCATGTATCAGTATCATCTGTGAAGAAACTGTCAATGTGCAAATCATTGTTCATTACTAGCAGTAAAGAAAAAATCAATACTAATTGTTCAAGAATAGCTGGGACCAGCCACCCTGTAATTTGGCACACCCTTCCCGTTTACCTTCTTCAGATTTTTTCAGGTACCCATTTAGGGCTCAGGCATTCATGTATTTCAAAAAAAGTATAAAAACGGTATCGCAATTAACTACCACTTCGTTGCTGTTCCATAGCAAAGCTACCTAAAACCCAGTTTTAGCTTTATGGGTTTTAAGGGTTGATACTCAATTGTCTTTTAAATAGTACCGCTCAGGTCTTTTAATTTCATATATACCATTGTCTTTTCATAAAAGCTCCGATAAACATGTCTCTAATTTTATTGATGTCCATCTAACATCAATTATTGGTAATTGGTAAGGGTGCACTGATTGTTGAGAATCGTTTCTACGCTCTATCTTTTCCTTGTGTCAGGAAACGCCTAATTAAGCAATCCCTCTATCCTCATTTTGTATTGTCATGAAATGTTGTGGCGGTGGTTAGAAATCTGTTTGATTATACGGTCATGTAGATCAAAATATTTGCCGTTCTAGATGGCGCAACTTAAAAGGCTTTGAAGACATGACTCCACAAATCAAGAGGGCTGACTCCAAAATTGGTTGGAAGGACCATTGGAATAAGCTGGTATAATATCGTACTTTTAAGGCATCATAAGCACCTCTCCTTCAATAAATTTCCAACCCATCCTTACCGGCTCTATCTGTTTTAAATTTAGTTTTGCAGGTAGAAACATGCTTGTAAAGGAGTCCGTTCTAAATGGTAAATAACACCTAAAACTGATAAATGTTTGTCTACCCCCGTCTGGTATAATTTACTCATCCAAAGGGTTTGAATTATTTACTTATGCTTGGAAATAGTGTTTAAAAGCCTAAACTGTGACAAAGAAGTTTCAAAGCTTGTCAGTAGTTTAATCAAGGAAAGTGCGTTTGGACTAGTCGTCTGGATGAACAAAAAAAAAAGAAAAAAGAAAATGGATCTTTAACAGCCAATAAAGATAGTAAGCTGCATTTTTAGCAGTGAAATATTTTCTCTAGAATATGTCAACTCCCCTCCCTTCGAAAGCAGTATTTTGGCTACCCCCATGAAGCCCCCAACCGAAATTAAATTTGTATTTGTAGATCCCTTAGTGATTTGTATCCGTTATAAATGTTTTTTGTTAATTTTAATCCTTGTTTAATGATATTTTAAATCCATGCTCTCGTTTTGTTAATATTTCGGTATTATATTCTTCATATAGTTTAGATATAGTTTCATATAGTTTAATTGTCAGATAGTTTAGAGAAACTTAAACAAGTTTTTGGTATTTTTTATATTCGTCTTTTTGATTGTAAAATAACTAACAAGCTGAGACATGCACGTTAAACTAAACCTTTTTTTTTCTTTTTTTTTATACAGTTCTTGGGTGACAATTCAGCTGCGGTGATTCGAGAGGCTTTAAGAAAATTTTTTTCATAAAGGGACATTTGTTACCCACCTTAAATGGAATACGCTCGTTATATTGGCTTAATATATAAATCCATGCATCTTATTTGAGTCTCAAGATAAAAGTGTCGATTCTTCAAGATTTGTTATATCTTCTTTTCAACGATCGAGAAATAGATAAAATTTTGAGCTCTTGACATTAAAATTTGGCCCATTCTTTTTATTTTTATTTTATTTATTTTTTTTAATGAAATAGTTCATAAGTAACAATTAACAAAATCAATATATGCATATATATATATATATATATATATATATATATATATATATATATATATATATATATATATATATATATATATACTATATATATATATACTATAGTACATATATACTATTTCATTAAAAAAAAAAAGAATGGGCCAAATTTTAATGTCAAGAGCTCAAAATTTTATCTATTTCTCTATCGCTGAAAAGAAGATATAACAAATCTTGAAGAATCGACACTTTTATCTTGAGACTCAAATAAGATGAATGGATTTATATTAAACCAATATAACGATTATTGTTATTATTATTATATATTGCTTTCCTGTAAAATTTATAATGATTAATATACCACCTTTACTGCATTTACGAATTAATGCAGCGGCATTGAGCTCAGTCTCAAGTAGAGGCTGTTCCCCTTCAACAATATTAGGAATTTATGCTTCACAAATTCGTATTTTAGATATTTCGTATTTTAGAAATTCGTCTTCCTGTCTTTATATTTAATTGCTGTTTGACACTTCCAGTTATGGTGTCAGGAGAATTACTGGGTTCAGTTCCTACGAGGAAAATTTTTTATTTAAAAGTTTTAAACCTGGTGCAAAACTCGAATTCCACCTAAGAAATGAAAAATATTTTTCGGGTACTTTGCCTGTTATTAACTTCGATTGGTTAGCGCAAGAATTCAGATTAAAACAAGTTTGACATTAAAACAAGCGCGTATCTAGTTTTTTTTGTTGGGATGGGGGGGGGGGGGTTGTATAAAAACGCATAACAAATTTGTGTTTGTGGATTTTTATTACGTTTTTAGCCCCAAAACCACCCTCCATGAATACGGTCTTGTATTAAAATATGATTTTCTTAGTATTTTGCTAGCAAGATGGATTACAACGTGTTGGGTTAAGATGAGGAAAACATGCCTAACGCATCAATGGGGTTTGTTTTGTTTAAAGGTATAGATCTAATTCTGCTGTCTAATTCTTGCATAAAGATTAACAGTCATATAACATCTTTTGAAATACCACAGAAGGTGTAGCCAAGGGATTCCAAAATGTGTGGTGGTAATGACAGATTGTACATTCCAACTGCATATTTGCTTTTTGTGATATGAGAATGTTACCATTTTCATCTTAAAATTTTAACTTTTTTATGGGTGAGTGGACAACTTCCAAGTCCATCATTGATTTATAGACAACCCGCCGTGTTAGGGTATACTGAAGGCAATTTGTTTCGAGCAGGATCAATTTCTGGTTCACCCTCTCCCGCTGGGTGGCTGACCATATTAAATGCTACTGAATTTGTATTCAAAAGTAAGGGAAAATAATTTCTGTAACATAAAGACTTTCCCAGAAAATAGGGACTTGCAAAGATTGATCCTTTTTCCTTACCTCCTTAGTTTGCAGAATCCAGAGGGGGGTGTACGAAAATCATGATCAATCTTTTTTCTTGCAGCGGAGAACTAAGCCTAATATTTCATGGAAAAGGGATACCTCGTAATGGGTTTACATCAGACATGCATGCAGAAATCCATTTGGGAGGGGGGAATTTGATACAAATCCAATGTGATTGTAATTCTCCTGTTGTGTGTGAATGGTTTAGTCTACACTGTAACTTAGGGAGAAAGTGTACAAACTCAGACGTTTATTTTAATAGGGGGGGGGGTGAAAACAGACACACCGAAAAATACAAAAACTGTTTGGACAAATCAAGTAATCTTCTGCTCTTTACCCTAGCAACAATCGTTGGTAAGAGGACATGGAGTGTGACAGAAAATATCAAAACAGTATTCATATGTCTACATTTTCGTGGATAAAAAAAAGAAAAAAGATAATGTTATTGTGGAACAGCCTAGAAACGGGAAAATTTTCTTCAAACGGTAAACATATCCAGAATTATTAAAGAAGAATAATGTTGGAAACAGAAAATTATAGAAAATAGAACAAAGCACCCTTTTTTCATTATAGCAGAAATACTAAAGCACTAAAATTATAACTAACATATTTATACAGAACAAAACATTAACTTCCGGTTCATTCATTAGATTAGTCAGAGAGAGTTTTATAACTGGCTTCATTCAAAGTCTTGAGTTGTCAGTTTCTTCTTTAATATTGCCTAAAAGTAAGCTGAATATCTAGTGAAGGTGGCAAAATCTTCTTCTGATTGCATAAGTGTTTTTCTGTTTGTGAATAAAGAAATCTAAACATAACGTGGCTAAATAGAAAGTGAGGATTGCAGTCGCAAAAATAAACCAAAAGAATTTAGACAGAATTTTTAATACGGGTCTTAGGTATTCAGTATTTTCAAAGCGTTTCTAAGTCGATTTGTCCGTCTTAGGCCTATATTCATAGCTAAACAATACTGTCAGAAACACAGAAAGAATTATTGGATCAAATCGATTTCAATAGAATATCCGATTACGAACTATTAGCATTTGTTGTGTTCCAGGTATGTGCCCATCGATATATAAGGAAAGGCGTGGATTATCAATGGGGCCAGGGTTTATGTTACACCCTCTCCCAAGAACTGGAATATGATGAGGCGTGGGAACCTTGTCGTGGTAGGCCAACGAACTGGTAAGAGCAATTTGATTTTGTGTGCTAATACTAATAATAATAAAATAATTATTTAGTTAATTTAATGGATCAATTCTACCTGAGCTAAAAGGGTAATAGCTAAAAAAAAACTGAAAAGGAGTGAACTAAGATATACGTTAAAAAGTTTAAAAGAGAATATATAAAGGAGGAGGGGGTGAAGAACCAAACGAACATAAAACTCGGGTATCACCAATACCAAAACAAAAGAGGAAAACTAGCGTTTTACTATATTAGCAATGAAGGGAAGAAAAGTTTTTTCATACCTGGAGGTAAAGCAGCAGATGGGGGACAAGATAGGAACGGGTTCAGAAACAATACATAGCAGGCGGTGTATGGGTGGGGAGTTTCTTTGGGGGAAAATGTTTTCCGTGCGAAGGTTTATTATCGCATTTTTTGTGGCAAAATGGAGGCACAACGTACCTCTCCTCTGCTCTAGAGTTTTCACTTTGGCCTTGGTAATTTAGCTTCTTTAAAGACTGTTCTTGGGGCTCTTTTTTCAATAAATACAAGTTTTTTTCAATTGAAAGTAAGGAGCAGCATTAAAACTTAAAATGAACAGAAATTATTACGTATTGAGGGGGTTCGTATCCTTCTCAATACCTCGCTCTTTACGCTAAAATATTTTTAGTAATTTCAAAAGAGCTATTTGTTCTAATTGAACGGCCTTTGTGATTCAGGGGTCATTCTTAAGGAGCGACGTTAAAACTTAAAACGAACAGAGATTATTCTGTATATGAAAGAGGATGTCTCCCTCTCAATGCCCCGCTCTTTACGCTAAAGTTTGGCTCTTTCTCACAACTCTACTTTTTAAAACAATAAAATACTTTAGCGTAAAGAGCGGTGTGTTGAGGAGGGGGCAGCCCCTTTCATACGGAATAATTTCTGTGCGTTTCAAGTTTTAATGTCGCTCCTTACTTTCAGATAAAAAAAAAACTTGTTCTATTTTAGTTAATAATACGTAAGTACCAATGTCAAAAATCGGTGAATGTCGAAATCCGTCAGTAAATGTCAGAAATAGCTTTTTTCTCCTTGAATTTAATCAGCGTTGCCAGTCAACTTGTTCAGTTTAATGCAAAGTTTGATGACGACAGGTTAGGTTAGCTTAAGTTCTTAAGCCATTTCTGTTATTATATATTTCGGACATTCACGTTAACATATATGTATTCTTCCGAGAAACAGGGAACGTAGTTCGAAACATAAGAAACTGTTTTTTAAAACTTTTTTTTCATGTTGAAAAGCTAGTTAATATAGTTCCTTCGTGTTACAACCGCAACGCTATTGAAACAAGACCGCTTTAAAAGGTAGTAATCGGAACATTGCGTGGCCAGCCAGTCAAATCTAAAAAAAAGGATTAACAAATCGTCGACGAGATAACGTGATTGTGTTCATACGAATCACTAAACTGACACCGCAAGGTCTCGACCAGTGTTGCTGAGTGCTTGGTTGAGAATAGCTGAGCCATAAAAGCGAAAATGGGCCAAATGTAGCATTTCTAGAGCAAAATAGGTCGAAGATGTAATTTTTGAAATAAATTCACTTTGAAACCTCGCTAACTTGTAAAATCACCCCAAAAAAGCGCCAGAATGGTGCGAATGTGCCACATGAGGTTTCAAGTCACACCTATCTTGATTATCTGTAGGGGGGTAACACACTTCACTCGGTCTTGGATAGGCCTATAGTACGAATATTCAACATTATTGAATTATCGACTAATTAGATATGAAATTCAAAGACTGAAACTTTGCCCAAGACTTAATACAGAGGCACCATTTGGGCCAAATCTTGGGGTGGGCATGGGGCATTTGACAGAACTTGAGACTTTTATTATGAATCTAACCTACTTTCAAAGTTTACAATGATTAATAGCAACTAGCGTAATTATCCCAGGGGTCGTCAGGTAATTACGCTCTTTGGCTAATAGGCGTGCAGTTAGTTCAAATCATTTGAACAGAATGGATTATGTTGGACATAATGGATAATTATGGCCGGAAAAGGGCCCTTTGTGGTGGAAGCTTGGGCCCCCTTGGAAAATCTGGGGTGGGTATTTGCCCACCCCTGACCCCCCCCCCCCCCAAATGGCGCCTCTGACTTAATACAGCCTTTGAAATTATGATAAAAATCGTAGTTGCCAGATTGTTTTGGATTATACTATTTCTTATGAAAAAGAAGAGCCAAAAACCGGAAATTTTCAAGCAATAATTTTATGTTCTAGGGTATTCTTTATTTTCAGTTTTTTTTTGTCCTTTTTTATATTTTAACTGTAACTACGTCTCGTTTTTGGTATAGTATCAAAAATTAATATTAATTTTTTTTACATATAATATGCTGTGGGGAAACACTCTAAAGTGTTTCATCTTTTCTTTAAAGACAAGCATTTTAGTGTGTAATTGATCTTATTTTATTTATTTTTCTTCTCTCCTTTTTACTTGATTGAATACAATTTTTGGCAAATTCGACCAGTTTTTACCCAATGGGACTAATTTAATTTTCAAGTTCAATTTTTCTTGGATAACTGGTAGAAACTAGCCCAACCAACAGAATACCAGTTGAGGGAAAATTGTGCCCCCGGATTTCTTAACCCTTTTTTCCGTATTCACATAAGAAAATGAAAAAAACTAGTTTTTTAAGAACGCCTTTTTTTCGAACTCCAAATGACATCTTTAAGACGTAGGCAAATTTATATAAATTTGTCTCGATCGGAAGGGTACGTCTGTCATATGTCAAAATAACAAATAGTCGACAAATTTAGTACAATATATTTGAAAATTAGGTGAAAGAGAATGCAGACAAATTTCCTTGTGAAATAATATCTGGCCAATAGCCAAAATGAAATAGCCTATTGTTGGTTCGCGTATTTGGATAGAGATATACTTTCCCGCCGGGTATGTGTATTAAGTTTTACCCCTATCAGTAATTTTCTTGCCTAATGAAAATCAATATCCTGCTTGAATGTATTCATCTCTGATTGTCAATCAATATCCATAGCTCATAATTATTCATTAATTTTCAAAAGTAGAATTAATTATCAGTCAAAATGTTTCAAACTGCCTTAATAAATCCACCAGTTAATCAATATAATTTCGTAAATTCCGGTCTCAACTTCTTAAGCCGTGTTTGGGTGAAGTCAGTGGGCCAGATCTTGGGTGGCCTATTATGGATTGTTTTTAAAGGCTCTTATTATCAATTTGGGCTATTAATTAAAAGAATTGCCGATATAAATATTCAGGCTTAGAAATGTAACTTGGAGTATGAACCCCTCCCCCCTAATTGCCTACCCATGAGCAGGGAAGTTCGGGTGGGGGTATAAACTCTCATTCGTAAACGATGAAAAGTAAGGCGCGTTTTTCTATTAAATGACCAAAAAAAACTAAGACAAGGTGAATAATAGTTCCAATTTAATAATTGAAACTTTGAACGATCAGAAGTTATTATGAATGAATAAACTAATAATAAAATGAAACGCAAATATAATAATTGCTGCTATGGATGTATAGACGAATCATAAAACTAGCAGAAATTCAAATGAAATAATCAAGTCAAATCTAAAATGAATAGAAAGTTACTATTAATAAGATGAAGGCTACATTTTTGGTCGGGCATTGGGTCTTCTTGTCCTAAGGACTTAAATATTTTATTTTTGAGCCGATTAGGAAAAACAAGTACCTCTTAATTCTATAGACTTAGGGTCTCTTCTTTTGTTTATTGCAAAATGATAGTTAGGTATAGAATTGTTTGTTTAAAAACGGGCCTAGTAACACAAACTATTATTAAATTTTTTGTAGTAAAAAATTGTAAATAAAATAACTTTTCAATGAAATTTTTCTCATAAAAAAAAAAAATCTATTCTAGAAACCTAAGAGGATTGAATGATCCGTCTGCCCCACTCCCATCTTAGTGCCAGTATACTTCTGCTTTGAAATACCTAAACTGTGGATTATTTTTGAATCCATTGACACAAACTCTGGTTTAAAATTTCATTTTCAGTCTAATTATTGTAGTGTTGTAACTGCACAAATGGAGAGGTGAATTAAAAATTGTCACCTGAAAACTAATTTTTTCGTTTTTTTTTTACTCCTCCCTCCTTTAGTGTGACAAATCCTGAGGTGCATTTTGGACATGCACCAAAATGTTGTCATGGATTATATTTCACAACTGAAAATCTATCGGCATGTCCTTTGGATTTGTTATTTTTATCAGTTAATAGGGAAATGATATGGAAACATACAAGTAAAACAGGCAAATGATATGGGGCATACAAGATGTTTTTTCCAAAATTAGTAAAATCTCCCAATTTTTGGACAGGGGGAGGTGACAGGGGCCTAAAAATTCCGTGCTTACGCACCTGATTTTCACATTCAGTGAATTGAATTAATGATCTTGTTTTCAGACAATTTACTGACAAAATAATCGCTAATGGTGATCAGGTTACACATGATTTACGAAGGGAGAAATTGATTATTTGTATAAGGCTACGAGAATGTACCAGTTAATTACCAGCGTGATTATGTATGGCCACTCGAGTTTGTCTTTTGGTTTCCCTTGCATTAAGTACAAACAGGATATGTGTATATCCTTCGAGAGCAGTTCCCGTAGCTTTATTTGGGGATCAGGGGGAGGGAGAATTTTCTGGAAGGCCTCTTAGTCTGTAGACTATGATAAACAGGGCTGTCGGTAGTTGATCATGGGCCGTGGTGACAAGTGCCTTTGGGTTTCACCTCATTTTACTTTCGTTTTTTTGCAGCATTATTACAAATGAAGGCGGGCAGTACATGCAAGTGGGTTTTGGTTAGTGAAGTATTCTATGTACCAACCCTCCGTTTGTTTCCTGTAATTGTATTTGGGGTTGTCTGCTGTTGTGTAGGGTTTTTTAAACTTCAGTGACTGTTGACCCGTTGGCTATTAATTTATTTCGCAGATTCCTTTTTAATTTTTAGTTTAGCTCGAACAACCACAGCGTTGTGTTGATTTAAACAAAAGTATACGGTTTTGGAGGGGGGGGGGTCTTAAGAAATGTGCACTTTATCCATGGAATGTCTATATTTTGAAGGGAAGAAAATTAATCTGAATAGATAACACGAGGAAATTATACAAAGATTGAACTACTAAAAGAGTTTACCCCCTTGGCGGGTCAATCACATTACAAGTCATCATGTTCCAGAATCATATGATCTACAAATGGGAAAACTGCTTATTTCTATGAGGTGACGGACAGGTACATGCAGAAGGATGGGCTGTTGCCTTGTGCCATCCTTCAAAACGCTTTTCCGCTCACCAAATAAGCTAAAAAAATGGTTTCTTTATTCTAAAGATTAGTTTTTCATATCTTAAAAACCATAGACAAACCTTTTCTGGATAATTGAGTGGTCGTGGAAAAAAAAGAAACACATTTTTTTTCTTGACGTTTAGTTTGTAACATGCAAGGTAGTGTCAAGGAGGGTAGGGGGTTTGAACACCCCCGTGAAATGTTATTCGACTTGTAAAACCTAATAAATATGTATATAGACATATTTTGATGTGTTTTTTAAAACTTTTTTATAAGCCCCTTCCCCCAAACTAACATCCTGGATACGTGCTTGATAAAATACATATATATAGTGTTTTTTAAGACTTGTATTAAAATTTACGTAAGTGTTTCAAAGCCATATACAAAAAAAAAAATCAATGGACTTTATTAAAAAACAACAACAAAAAAACAACTGACAATCAGACCTGACAATGTGACAACTGACAATGTGAAAAATATCACAAGAAAAGGAAAATGATATGTCGGGACAGGAGAGTAAATGTTCTATCTAAGGGTCCAAACCTTTTAAAATGAAAGAGAATTAATATGCTCTTCGAAAAAAAAATTGATTATTTAAATAAAAAGTGCCCTTTTTAGGAAGCAAGGACAACTTGGAATTTCCCTGAGGATGGGGAAGGCGAGCAGTGAGGCCCTTTTTTGTGTATGAGACCCAGTGTTCGTATTTTATTGACTTTCAAACCATTTTGAATGTCTTGAATTGATTATAAAACAATGTTTGATGTGGAAATTCATAAGGCTCTGTGTCGCTTTTTTGTTAAACTGATATTTATGTTTTTTAATCCGTCTTATGAAAAGACTTCCGGTCTATCAATTATTGACTCTTCGCGGATTCTCAAGATTAGTGAATTCTCTGTATGAATGCAAGTGCAAAAATAACTAGAGATCTTTTTTATGGCACTTGCTATTTACCAAGTGACATATAGCGATCGCAAATTCTGTCGATCTGTCTGTCTGTCCTGGTTTTGCTAATTTGGGCACTTCCAGATAAGCTAGGACGATGCAATTTGGCAGGGGTATCAGGGACTAGACCAGATTAAATTAAAAATAGTTGTTTCCTCGATTCGATCATCTGGGGGTGGGGGACGGTTAATTCGGAAAAATTAGGGATTTTTAACTTACGAACGGGTGATCGGATCTTAATGAAGTTTGTTATTTGGAAGTTGTCGTGTTTCAGAGCTGTTATTTTAAATCCTGACCGGATCCGGACATTGGGAAGAGTTGGAGGGGGAAACCTAAAATCTTGGAAAACACTTAGAGTAGACGGATTGAGATGAAACTTGGTGGGAAAAATAAGCACAAGTCCTAGATACGTGATTGACATAACCGGAACAGATCCGCTCTCTTTAGGGGAGTCTGGGGAGGGTTAATTCTGAAAAATTAGAAAAATGAGGTATTTTTAACTTACGAAGGAGGGATCAGATCAGAATGAAATTTGATACTTAGAAGGAAAACGTAACTTAGATATCTTAGTTTAAGTCCTGACCGGATCCAGTGTCATTGGGGGGAGTTGGGGGGGAGAAATCTTGGAAACGCTTAGAGTGGAGAGATCTGGATGAAACTTGGTGGGATGAATAATCACAGGTCCTAGATATGTGATTGACATAATTGGACCGGATAAGCCCTCTTTGGGGGAGCTGGGGGGGCCAAATTCGGTAATTTGGAAAAATTAGAAAAAATTAGGTATTTTTAACTCACGAACGCGAGATTGGATCCTAATGAAATTTGATATTTAGAAGGACCTCGTGTGTTGGAGCTCTCGTTTTAAATCCTGACGTGATCCGATTGCATTGGGGGGAGTTGGAGGAGGAAACGGGAAATCTTAGAAAACGCTTAGAGGGGAGAGATCTTGATGATACTTGGTGGGAAAAATAAGCACAAGTCCTAGATACGTGATTGACATAACCAGACCGGATTGGATCTCTTTGGGGGAGTTAGAGGGGGGAATAATTCGGAAAAACTAGAAAAAATGAGGTATTTGTAACTTACGAACGGGTGATCCGACCTTAATGAAATTTGATATTTGGAAGGATATTGTGTTTCAGAGCTCTTATAAATCCCGGCCATGTTTCGGTGACATTGGGGAGAGTTGGAGGGGGAATTTTCGAAAAAGTGAAAATTGAGGTGTCTTTTTCTTACGAATGGGTGATCGGATCTTAATGAAACTTGATATATAGAAAGATCTTATGTCTCAGATGCTCCATTTTTAATTTGAATCGGATTTGGGGACATAGGGGGTGGGGTGGGGAACAAAAATCTTGGGAACCGGAAGTTTTGAAAAACGCTTAGAGTGGAGTGGTCGGGATGAAACTTGACGGGAAGATTATGCATAAGTTGTAGATACATAATTGACATAATTGGACCGAATCCGCTCTCTTTAGGGGAGTTGGGGGGATTTCCAGGGCTTGGGCGAGTTCGATGCTTCTACACGTCCTAGGACGATGAAAATTAGTAGCTGTGTCAGGACCTGCACAAATTGGCTTGATAACAGTCATTTCCCCGATTCAACCATCTTGGGGCTAGAGGGAAAGAAAAAATTGAAAAAAATGAGGTATTTTTAAATATCGAATGGGTGATCTAATCTTAATGAAATTTGATATTTAGAAAGACCTCGTATCTAAGAGTTCTTATTTTAAATCCTGACCGTATCCGGTGATATTAGAGGGAGTTGGAGGGGGAAACGGGAAATGTTGAAAACGCTTAGAGTGGAGAGATCGGGATGAAACTTGGTGGGAAGAATAAACACAAGTCCTAGATACGTGATTGGTATAACCGGACTGAATCTGCTCCCTTTGGGGGAGTCGGGTGTGTGTCTGTTAATTCGGAAAAATTTTAAAAATTGAGGTATTTTTAACTTACGAACGGGTAGCCGAATCTTAATGAAATTTGATGTTTAGAAGGAACTCATGTCTGAGAGCTCTCATTTGAAATCCTGACCAGATCTGGTGACATTGGGAGGAGTTGGAGGGGGAACTGGAAATCTTGGAAAACGCTTAGAGTAGAGAGATTGGGATGAAACTTAGTGGCTAGAATAAGTAAATGACGTAGATACGTGATTGACGTAACCGGACTGGATCCGCTCTCTTTGGGGGAGTTAGGGGGGTTTCAGTGCTTTCGCGAGTTCGGAGCTTATTGATGTGCAAGGACGATGAAAATTGATAGGCGTTTCAGGAACCTGCACAAATTGACTTGATAAAGTCGTTTTCCTCGATTCGACCATCTGGGGGCCTGAAGGGAGTGGAAAAATTAGAAAAAAGAGGTATTTTTAACTTACGAGTGGGTGATCGGATCTTAATGAATTTTGATATTTAGAAGGACCTCGTGTCTCAGAGCTCTTATTTAAATCCCGACAGGCACTAAGCCTCTGATTTTCCTTTTAAATCAATCTATCGATTATTTGAATTTTCCTAAAGCTCATGCCATATGGGCTCTTGGCTCTCCCGACCTCGTCACAAGTGCCATATGAGTTCTTGGCTCTTTTTTTTTGTATTGAATATGTTTTGTTTCATCTTGGAGACCAAACAAAATCTTCCTTTTACTAACAACCTAGAAACCAAATGAGTTTTTCTTTCTTTTTTTCTATGAAATTTAGGATGTTTTAGCTTACGGCTTTTTAAATTACTGCCTTGTTCAAAAAGTCACAAAATGAAACTATATTCTTAGCTATACATCGACCCAGGAGTTGAATAAAAGCCATAATTTGGGGATCCCCAAGAAAGTCGAGAGCCAAGATTAGATCTTGCTGGTAAATTTATATCCTTCCACACTATTTTTGAGGGGCTTGTTTGGCAAAATTCATAAAATAAAAATCGCTTTCTATTCCGCACATTAGCCCTGCGCTAGGGTTCAACCATAATTTGGGAGTTATTTTTTATCTGTAGTAAAGTATAGGAAAAGACTAGGTCATGTGGGATTCTTACCTGCCTGTGGGAGGGCGTCTGTTCTAAAATAAATAATCGGGCCAAGGTTTGAAAGATGTGTTTTTGACCAGAATTGTTTATTTTTTTGAAATATACCAAAGTTGAAGTCGTTAAATGCTATAATTCAAATTGTGTAAACTTAAATATTTCAAATATATATAGAACTCATATGCTTTTTTTTCTTTTTTAGGGCTCATGAACAATTTGGATACTGTCAAGCTGGCACGTCTGGAGCTCTTCTGAACGACGACACAATTATATTTGGAAGTCCGGGACCATACACGTGGCGTGGGACGCTTTTCGTCACCTCTGTCGCTGAGGACTTTTTGAAGAGAGATAAACAGATGTACTACGCTCCAGTAACCGCAGATCAATCACCGATGGACAAGTATTCATACCTAGGTATCTATATCCTTCATTATAATATAATCTCAAGTGTGGTGCTTCAAAAGGCGTTGTGTTACATGATTTATCAAGCTTTAATATACCAATCTTACGTTACATAACTTTCTTCGTATACTTTTACAATCAGATCAGTCAGGTGGTTTTTGGATGCTTAATAGATCTAAATCCGAACTGACCAGCCCTGACAAAAAATACAAAGAAATGAATATAAAGACGACAAAGGGCTCTATGAATTTATACAAGATGTAACTTTGGTAAGCATCGACGTCGAAGTCATTATGAAATTGGTATCGTTGGTAAACAAGTATTCCTTTTATTTCAGTTCTAGAGGAGAATTTTATCAACTGGTCTGCAGTTTACCAATGGGCGCTCCTTTATGTCCAATCCTGGCTAATTTATTTTTGGATTCTACAGAATTGTCCGTTATTCAGTGTTTTCGTCTGTCTCCTTGTTTCTGGGTTAGGTTTATGCACGATGTTTTGTGTTTCTGGTAAAGTGGATTGGATTCCTTAAATCTATTTCTTGACCATTTAAACAGGTTTCACAAAAATATTAAATTAATACTAGAGCTGGAAAAACAAGAAGGGCTACCCTTTTAATATTTTATTAATAAAAAGTGATAATGGTTTGCTTTTTTCAATTTATAGAAAACCAACTCATAATGACAGGCATTTAAATTTTCGTCTCAGCTAATTTCAGTAAAAAAGGAACAGTCATATCATTGGTTGATAGAGTTTTTTTTTCATCTCAGCTAATTTCAGTTTCAGTTTCATCTCAGCCTAATTCATTTCAGTTTCTAATTCATTTCAGTTTCATCTCAGCTAATTTCAGTAAAAAAGGAACAGTCATATCATTGGTTGATAGAGTTTTTTTCATCTCAGCTAATTTCAGTTTCAGTTTCATCTCAGCCTAATTCATTTCAGTTTCTAATTCATTTCAGTTTCATCTCAGCTAATTTCAGTAAAAAAGGAACAGTCATATCATTGGTTGATAGAGTTTTTTTTTAAAATTCTCCCCGGAGTATATTGATAGCGAACTATTGTATTTGAGGGATATTTTATTTTGCAACAGGTATCCTGTAAAATTTGTAAATGAAATAATACAGAAAAGGCAGATTAATTATGAAAAAGGTAATAAAAACGAAGGTTCTTGAACTTTTGGACCCTACAATTTCCAACTAAATACGTCTTCTTTCAAAAAATATGAAGTTCAACATTTTTGTAGATAGGAGCTTGAAACTTCTACAGTGGAGTTCTCTGACATGCTTAATGCTATGCTATGATTTTCGTTATGATTCTATGACTTTTGGGAATAGTTTCCCCCTATTTTCCAAAATAAGGCATATGTTCTCAGGCTCGTATCTTTTGATGGGCAAGACTAAATTTGATAAAACTTATATATTTAAAATCAGCATAAAAATCCAATTCTTTTGGTATATCTATTAGCATCAAAATTCTGTTTTTTAGACTTTTTTTTTTACTTTTGAGCTGGGTCACTCCTTACTACAGTTCGTTACCACGAACTGTTTGATTGCAGGCAGTTAGTAGATTTCATTAAAAAGTACCGAATTTTATAAGAAGATTTGTTATTATGCTTTGTTTTGTTTGATAGCGTAGAAATGGAATGGAAACTTTTGTAAAAAGTTTTCTTTTTTATTGGTGGGAGAGGAATTAGAATTTTGTGGTTTGGAGGAGGGGATAAAATGTTTCTTTTTTCGCGGTCCTCGCAAGGTTTTGTAGGCCGTGTTTTTTTTTCATCTTTATACCTATTGTGTGGAAGACTCAATGAAGAGATGGCGTTAAGTAAAAATTGTTAAACTCAGTCCGTTCTATTCATTGGTTTAATGCGTTTCCCCATTTGACTTTTGACGTTTATTTACATAATTAGCAAAAATATAAACTATTACGGATACAAATAATTACGATAGGGAAAAATGTAAATTTTGCTAACTCATAGCGCTTAGCTACATAAACATTCCTAAATTAATAATAATAATAAAAAAACTACAAAAATTACATTCCTAGAAGCATCCTAGACTAATTAAAATAATAATAAAAAAAGAAAAAAAAGATAAAATGACAGTCACCTCATATTAGATTATCCCCAAATATCATATTAGATTAGCTAGATACTACGAAGCTTCTGATTTTTCCAGTCTCTTTTCTCACTCAGAAAGGATTGGAAAACGGGCCTTTTTGATAAAAGTTATTTTTGGAAACTGCTACAAAAACGTCTTCAAGCTACTTGGTATTGGCGGTAAAAAAGAGACAACTCTGTGGATGTTTTTTAGTTTTTTACCTCGTGTGAAATGCGTCTGTTGTTGGGATGTACGTCGGGGACATGAAGATCGTATATTTTCTCGATTTTTAGGGCACACTTCTTATTCATAATGTCAAATGGAATATTGTTTTCTATTATTGATGTCCTTCGATTGTCCCTGATGGGTTGTAGCCAAATGTACAGTGAAATGCCCCAGCTCACTTTTACTTCCATTTCAAATCTATGACACAAAAGACAAATCTTAACTAGTAACTCTATTTTTAAATGTGTCAAATATACTACATAATTACCAAAATAAGTTCTAAATATATTAAATAAAAAGTAAAACTTTGAGTCTATTTTTCTTTAATGAATAGCAAACTTTCGTGTCATTATTTGCTGTAAAAATTTAAGGTTTAATTATAAAATTGATACAATTCTATACTAGCGGCTTCTTGCTATCTTGGTAAGTAATTGAGTTAGGTGAATACAATTTTCAGAAATGTATCTGGGTCCAAAAGTATACACTTGGACGGCATTGCCATACCACTATCTCTACCTTTTCCTTATTTCCAGGATGAAAAGATTGCATATATGACAGGTTATACCCATCCAAATTGTGACAAAAAAGCCTTAATGTTATTTTTTTTTTTATTTCAGTGTCGTTTTTGTTGGCTCTAATTCTTGAAATTGTATTTCCTTATATTTGAGTGGGATTTTAAGCTTTATCAGGTCCCCCCCCTAAATTTAAGAATAAATTCACAAACCTTAAAACTTCTCAGTCAAAATTGAGTGAAGATGCACTTCCCGAGCACTTCCCTCGTCTTGTTTCTGCAAAAGATTTATTTCTCAAAGCTTAGCGAGTAAATCACGAAAACTGTGCAAGGTCATCAAGCGCCAGAACCCTTTAGAGGGGGAAGGAGAGAGATTTGTGCTTCAAAATGCCTTTCCAGGCTCTATTTTAGGCTTTGAACTCATTCCTGAAAGTTCGTTCACCCAACTCAGTTACTTTCCACGATACCAAGAAGCCCTAAATCTAAGAATTTTGCCTAAGATTATGCAACTCTGATAATGTTGGGGCTCATCTAATCTCATGCACTGGGGGTGTTGAAGTCATCAAGGGTAAATTGTTTATTCCCAACCTATATGTCCCGGTGGGGGTTGAAAATGACTCTTTCTTCAACAGAGAAAAATTATTGGCTGCCACATGTAATGAAATGATGGACATGTGGAACAGTTGGAAATCATAGCTGTTCTGGCGAAGGTTTATGCTCTAGCCTATGGCTCCCTCGTGATTATATTTGCAGAAAAACGCAATTCGGACTGTTTATGGAAAACACACATAAAATGCTTTGAAAATCTCAGGCATGACACGGGTATATCGTAAAGTAAAATCTCCTGAGTTACTACAAAATCTTAAAGAAATAATCAGTTTTTCAATACTATCCATTTTTATGGCACTTGGTATTAACCAAGTGACATACAACGATCGCAAATTCTGTCGGTCTGTCTGTCCCGGTTTTGCTACTTTAGGCACTTCCAGGTAAGCTAGGACGATGGAATTTGGCAGGCGTATCAGGGACCAGACCAGATTAAATTAGAAATAGTCGTTTTTCCGATTTGACCATATGGGGGGGAGGAGTGGGGGGGGCGTTAATTAAAAAAAACAGAAAAAATGAAGTATTTTTAACTTACGAACGGGTGATGAGATCTTAATGAAATTTGATGTTTGGAAGGATATTATGTCTCAGAGCTCTTATTTTAAATTCCGAACAGATCTGGTGACATTTGGGGGAGTTGGAAGGGGGGAACCTAAAATCTTGGAAAACGCTTATAGTGGAGGGATCGGGATGACACTTTGTGGGAAAAATAAGCAGAAGTCTTAGATACGTGACAGAACCGGAACGAATCTGCTCTGTTCGGAGGAGTTGGAAGGGGAGGGGGGTAATTCTGAAAAATTAGAAAAAATGAGGTATTTTTAACTTAGGAAGGAGTGATCGGATTTTAATGAAATTTGAAGTTTGGAAGGATATCGAGTCTCAGAGTTCTTATTTTAAATCCCGACTGGATCCGGTGACATTGGGGGAAATTGAGGGGGGATCCTAAAATCTTGGAAAACGCTTAGAGTGGAGGGATCAGGATGAAAATCGGTGGTAAAAATAATCATAAGTACTAGATATGTGATTGTCATAACCGGAACGGATCTGCTCTCTTCGGGGGAGTTGGGGGGAGGAGGGTTAATTCTGAAAAATTAAAAAATGAGGTATTTTCAACTTACGAAGGAGTGACCGGATCTTAATGAAATTTGATGTTTGGAAGGATATCGTGTCTCGGAGCTCTTATTTTAAATCCCGACCGGATCTGGTAACATTGGGGGGGAATTGGGGGGACCTAAAATCTTGGAAAACACTAAGAGTGGAGAGATCGAAATGAAACTTGATGGGAAAAATAATTTTAAGTCCTACATAAGTGATTGACATAACCGGAACGGATCCGCTCTCTTTGGGGGAGTTGGGGGGAGAGGGTTAATTCTGAAAAATTGAAAAAATGAGGTATTTATAACCTACGAAGGAGTTATCGGATCTTAAAAAAATTTGACGTTTGGAAGGATATCATGTCTCAAAGCTCTTATTTTAAATCCCGACCGGATCCGGTGAAGGGGAAGTTGGGGGGTGGAACCTAAAATTTTGGAAAACGCTTAGAGTTTAGGGATCGGGATGAAACTTGGTAGGAAAAATAAGTACAAGTCTTAGATACGGGAATGGCCTAACCGGAACGGATTTGCTCTCTTTGGGGGAGTTGGGGGAGGGTTAATTAAAAAAAAATAGAAAAAGTGAGGTATTTTTAACTTACGAAAGAGTGATCGTATCTTAATGAAATTTCATATTTAGATGGACCTCGAAACTCAGATCTCTTATTCTAAATCCTGACCGGATCCAGTGTCATTAGGGGGGGGGGATTTTGGAAGACGCTTAAAGCGGAGAGATCAGGATGAAACTTGGCGGAAAGAATAAGCACAAGGCCAAGATAGGTGACTGACATAACCGGACCGGATCCACTCTCTTTGGTGGAGTTGGGGGGGGGGGGTAATTCGGAAAAATTAGAAAAAATGAGGTATTTGTAACTTATGAACGGGTGATCAGATCTTAATGAAATTTGATATCTAGAAGGATCTTGTGCTTTAGAGCTCTTATTTTAAATTCCAACCAGATCCGGTGACATTGATGGGAGTTGGAGGGGGAAACTGGAATTCTTGGAAAACGTGAAAAACGAAAAAACGATGTATCTTACGAATGGGTGATCGGACCTTAATGAATTTTGATATTTAGAAGGACCCCGTGACTCAGAGCTCTTATTTTACATCCCGACCGGCATTAAGCCTCTGATTTTCCTTTTAAAGCAATCTATTGATTCTTTGAATTTTGCTAGAGCTCATACCGTATGAGTTCTTGGCTCTTCCGACCTCGTCACAAGTGCCATTGGAGTTCTTAGCTCTGTTAAAAATTATCCATTCAAAAGAGTCCTGAGAACGTATGCATTGAAAAATTTTAACGCATGCAGATGTGTATTTTTTCGCAATAAGGCTGGTAAAAAATTCGTCCTCAATCCGCAAAATCACTACGATTTCTCCAAAACGCTGTATATGAGGACTCAGGATAAAACTCAATCTGCGTGCCCGATGCAGCATCGCTACGAGAGGATTGGTATTGTGGACACAGTGGCAAAGGAAGGTTCTGGGGCATATAGGGCTGACGCTTAAGGCTAGGTGGCGGTACTAAGGTGTGTACAAATTGTGATAGTCAGTGTCTAGCCCCTTGATCCAGATTTGGGCGTACTTTATTTTATACCATTCGTTTAATTGTTTAGCTGATAGCTTAAGTTTTGGATCATGAAAAGTTTATAACCCCTTTAGAACATGCGACTTTGTGGCAATGCCGCCTCTGTAACTTGCAACACAACTACATAGAATAATCTAAACTTTCTGGAAAAACAGGACGATTCTCCTGTTTCTGACGTCTTAACCTTTCAAATGTTTTTTCTTTCATCTGGAAAAAAAGACAGCGTAAATTTCAAAAACAGAATTTGATATGTGGATAAAGCTGAATCTGAGCTTTCAAATTATAGCAAAATTATACTAGGCCTTATAAAACATTAATTTAAAAACAGAAACTTTTCGTGGGGGAAGAACCTGTTTATTGTAAAATTTAAGGAGCTGAATCTTAAGTTGGGAGTTAATTCCCTCCAGGAGCTCTTTTGTTGTCCCTCAAGGTCTTGACTGCTTACGTGCGCGCAGGAAATTGTTCCGGAGGTGAACTAAATTGGAAAAAGAGAAAGAAAAGTATACAAATTATAGCCTATGGACAATCGTACTAGGCTAAATGTCCCGTAATCTTTGATGAATATTTAAATCAACCCTAGCAAACTTTAGAAACACTTTCAGTTTTACTTCGGGGGGGGGCTGATCAGGATTTTTCCTAAGGGGATCGGGACATTTTGTAGGTTTTTATATCTTAAAGGGTACAGCTCTTCAGGCCGTTGTTGAAAACAGCAGAGTTGTAATGAAGCAGAATCAAGGATACTCATAGGGATAACAGATGAGACTTCAGGCGTGCTCTCTAAAAAAAAAACACAAATTTGCGGATAGCTTAAAATGTTGTAACGTGGGAGAATAAATTTGCTTTCCTGGCAAAAAAAAGAAGGTTCATCTTCAAAACCTTATGAGAATCACACAGAGCGTAGCTGTAAAAATGCGTTCAACTTTTCAGTCATTTTTGAATGTCAACTTCTACACAGGGTACATAGCCTAAGGGCCATTGCGGGATGATTAACGCTGTTCTATGTACTAAATCCTTTTATGCAAGTCTGAGATCCATAGTAGATCCGCAGTGCGCATTCCATGCTGCTACTTTAAAACTTACGGCGGAGGGCCTTGGCGGTGTTTATAATTATTCAACGGGAAAATTGCCAAAAAATCGTGATCGAAATTACTCACTGAAGCTTATCAATATGAGCTAGAAAAAGCACGGGCTGTCGTAGACATTTATCCAAAGAAAGGGGTTCAGCTCATCCAACAAATTCATGCAAGTACCACCCTGCAAAAATAGTTTTTCGTCAGAAGAAAAAGCTGTCAAATTCATACCTTATGTAATTGCGAAAAATTGCATATAGTCTATTTGCAATTGTAACATGAATTTGCAGCAGGATCAGGCGTTTTCTGCCTCACCTAGTATCTAAAATTGAGATTTTCTAAAATTGAGATGAATTAGCTGAACGGTAAGCTCACTAGAATCATTGTTATTCGCTGTAATAATTAAGAATTGTGCCAAAATAAAAATATATAAATTAACTATAGTAATGCGCTATTGTTATTTTATCATTCATTTTTTAAGTTATCTTTTTTATTACCTAGCTTTGATTCAGTTCTACACGTTTAAATAATGACTGTTTTTTTTTTAATAAAAGAGTATCCCTAGAAGTTAGATTATTTGTGCCCGTCTTGAGAAATCTGCAAAATTTGTACTTGATGCCTTATCATGAAGGCCCGTAAGGGCGTAACCGCTATCACTTAACCGAAATTAACCGAAACCCCGGATTTCCCCTTAGAAAGTGTGCTATCGACACAGTGTGCTCACCTAGTATCTAAAACTGAGATGTTTCCTGGGAATTAGCTGAACGGTAAGCTCACTAGACTCACGAGTATTCACTGTAATAATCAAGATTTGTGCCAAAATGAAAATTGATAAATTAACTATAGTAATACACTATTGTTATTTAGTCCTTCATTTTCAAGTTATTTTTCTTATTACCTTGCTTTGATTCAGTTCTACATGTTTAACTAATGATTGTTTTTTAATAAAAGAGTATCCCTAGAAGTTAGATTATTTGTGCGAGATCTTAGATCTGAGAGATCTTGAGAGATCTGCAAAATTTTTATTTGATACCTTATCATGAAGGCCCGTAAGAACATAACCGTTATCGCTTAACCGAAATTAACCCAGACACCAGATTTTCCCTTAGAAAGTGTGCTCAATAAGAGCTATGCTATCTTGAACTGGAGTCTAAAATTTGCTATCATGAAAGAGTTTAACTCATGTTAGTACAATACTTCTTTATGGTTGATCTAATCTAAAAAATGATCTAAAAACAATGTTCCTCTCGGGCAAGACCGTATCCAGGGGATGGAGGGGAGGTGTTGGTTGGGGGATGGTTCATGATTTACCCACCTCCAAGATTTTGTCCGACTCGTAAAAACGTAACAAAGGTAATATAAATAAAATTTGATTCTCTTTAAATGTTTTTGTCCAAAATCCAAAAACAAAATCCAACAAAAATCCTAGTCATGCCCTTGCTTTGGAACCACACTTTTTAAGCCATTAAATTATTCTAAACCCATTGTTCTTCCTCTTCTAGAGTTGCTGATGAATTTAGATCCATCGAGAAAAAACACTTTTTGGCACATACGGTGGAGGGACCCTTTGAAAATTACAATTCATGAAAACGTGAGGGGGGAAAGTATTTTTTTGATTTTTGAAAAGAAGGTGCAAAAAGATATATTTCTCGAAATCTGAAGGGATGAAAACTTAAAGGGGGTAATTATCCCCACCCCACCCGATCGGCGACCCTTCCTTTGCTGTCCCCCTGAGTTACGGAAACTATTCGTAACAACTTAGGAGGAGATGGGGTCAAATGTTTCTTTGTTTTTGAAAGAAAGATAACAATAATGTATTATTTTGAATCTGGTGGTGGCAGTTTTGCTATTTAAAAAAAAAAAAAAATAAGTGGACTAAAACATAGAAGACAAGTTGTACCCCCGCCTAATTGGTGCCCTGCCTAGAATGTCAAGATTTTTACGAATTTTTCTGTATTTTTTACATGTTTTCCATTTAATTCGCGTTCTTATGAAGTTGTGCCCCACCGAAAAACATAAACGTGTCTGTTGTTGCGTTTCACCCATCAGAAAAATGTACCAATAATTCAGAACAAGAAATTTCTTTTATTTGTTTTTTTAAGAACGCCAGCAGTAATTTATTACCTATATTGCAAATAAAATATTATGCCACTGATGACAACTTGATGTCATAGTCCTTGACAAAAAAAACAATAACAAAGAAATCTCGTAAATTGGAATTGGCATGTCACTCATGTCACAGAAAAACAAGGTTTTCAACTGTCTTGTAAAACAGCAAAAAGTGGTCATCAATCAATGTAAGATGAAGGTATCTAATGACAAGCATGGCATAAAGGGATATTGACTATCTTTCAATATGTTTAGCAGCAGATGAACAGAAAACGCCGATTATTGAATCAGCTGTCCAAATGATCTCGAACTCCCCCTTGTATTCAAACTGAAGGTAGGGGTTAACCCTCCATGTAAACAAAATTTGGGGAAATCCTGTGAACGATCAATATTTTCTACACCCTAATCGGTTAGTGATTGGGAAGTGAGGTCGCATTTAAATATATAAGTTTCATCAAGATTAGTTTTACCCATAAAAAGTTACGAGTCTGAGAAAATTTGCCTCATTTTCGAAAATAGGAGGAAACACCCCTTAAAGGTCATACAATCATAACGAAAATCACACCATCAGATTCAGCACATCAGAGAACCTTATTGCAGAAGTTTCAAGCTCCTAACTATAAAATGTGGAATTTCGTAGTTTTTGCCAGAATACAGATCACGGATAAGTGTTTATTTGTTTTTTGTTTTTTTATTATTGTTTTCTTTCCAGGGGTGATCATATCGACCCAGTATTCCTAGAATGTCGCGAGAGGGCTCATTCTAACGAAAATTAAAAGTTCTAGTGCCCTTTTTAAGTGACCAAAAAAATGGAAGGCACCTAGGCCCCCTCCCACATTCATTTTTTCCCCAAAGTCACCGGATCAAAATTCTGAGATAGTCATTTTATTCATCATAGTCGAAAAACCTAGTAACGATGTCTTTGGGGACGTCTTACTCCCCCATAGTCCCCGTGGGAGGGTTTGCATGTTACCAACTTTGACCTGTGTTTACATATAGTAATGGTTACTGAGAAGTGTAAGGACGTTTTTAGGGGGATTTTTTGGGTTTGGTAGGGAAAGTTTAGGTGATGGGTTACGTGGGAGGATCTTTTTATGGAAAAACTTCTCATGGGGGAAGAGACTTTCAATGAAGGGGTTGCAGGATTTTCTAGTATTATTTAAAAAAACAATGAAAAAATAAATATGAAAAGTTTTTTTTTCTACTGAAAGTGAGGAGCAGCATTAAAACTTAAAACAAGCAGAAATTATTACGCATATGAGGGGTTTTCCTCCTCGTAAATCCTCGCTCTTTACGCTAAAGTATTTTTAGTAATTTCAACTATTTTTTCTACGGCCTTTGTGATTCAAGGGTCATTCTTATTGAATTGGGACAAAATTTAAGCTTTAGTGTAAAGAGCGAGGTATCGACGAGGGGTGAACCCCCTCATATACGCAATAAAAACATACAAATATAGAAGTTAGTTACGTAAATTGGTTCGTAAATTATGTATATTTTTTACTAATGAAAATGTTCGTTAAAAATTAAAAGTTCTAGTTGCCTTTTTAAGTAATAAAAAAATTGGAGGGCAACTAGGCTTCCTCCCTCGCTCCTTTTTTTTCAAAATCTTTCGATTAAAACTATGAGAAATCCATTTAGCCAAAAAAAAAAAAAATTAATTTGCAAATTTCGTTTTAATTGTTTATGTGCGGAGAGCCAAGATCAAAACATGCATTAATTAAAAAACGTCCAGAAATTAAATAAATAACAAGTTTTTTTAAATGAAAGTAAGGAGCAACATTAAAACTTAAAACGAACAGAAATTACTCCGTATATGAAAGGGGCTTTTCCTCTTCAACGCCCCGCTCTTTACGCTAAAGTTTTTTTTACTGTTTTAAGAAGTAGAGTTAAGAGAAAGAGCCAAACTTTAGCGTAAAGAGCTAGGCGTTGAAGAGGAAAAGCCCCTTTCATATACGGAGTAATTTCTGTTCGTTTTAAGTTTTAATGTCGTTCCTTACTTTCACTAAAAAAAACTTGTTTTTTTATTTAATTCGTTTTAAAAACGGGGGAAAATAGATGAATTGCTGGGAAATTATAAGACATTCTAGGGAAGCACCATACAAATTTGATTTGCCAAGGGGGGGGGGGGTAAAAACCATAATGCCCTATCTCAAGGGATGTCGTTTGGGGTGTTCAAGGGGGCAGTGTCCCCCTCCCAATAATTTGGTGAAAAAATTATTTTATAGCACATGCGCCTTGACTATCCAGATATGGTCCTTCTTGATCCCCCAGTAAAATGCTGGAGATTCGCCCGTGCCTATCTCTGCTCATGTATCTGAATATATAATGTAATAAACCCATGAGGTTATATGATTTTTGATTGTAATGGATTAGAAACCAGACACATTCTTTAACATGGACAAATCTATGTTAAAGGTGACTTTTCCATTTGTTGACTGGGAAAACAGGCATATGCATAGTTAGGGGGGGGCAGGGAATTTGATCCTTAAAATATAAATAGATGTAACATAATTATTGGGAATAATATTGTTTGTGTTGGTAGCCTACTACTTGTAGTTAGAATATCGAAGTCAATTGAATGTTTTCAAGCCCAAAGGATAAAGCAACGATTCTATATTAACTCTTGCTCGTAGGCTATGTCTGATAGAAAGCAAAAATAATGTCTTTGTAACAGTTTTCTTTTCAGACTTATTTGATAACCAATCTTAAACGAACACTGATATAACATTTTCTGACTCTGCATAACAGGGAAGCTTTTAGTTATTTCTTACACGAATTTGCCGGCCACAGAAACGAATGTTTTAGCCTTGAGCTGAAATGCGAAGGAACCGAATATTCGCCCACCGAAAAGCTTAGTTTTTGTTAAACTATGATAAATTTGGCTACCAAAATAGAATGTGGTTTCTGTGAGAACCGGGGTGCGAAGAAACAGAGAAGTGGGTCAAGAATGAACTACCCCAATAATTAGTTATCCGACTAGTCAGTCGGAATTTAAAATACAGCTAAAAAAATATTTCCCCTTAAAAACTGAAGTATTTCTGCGACTTATATATTGGTCTAAAAAATACACTTAAAAAATCATTTGAGACCGTTAGACAAATTCCACGAAAGGCAAACCCCTGCTTCTTCATTGTTTCGGTAGCTCTTCCCAAAGGAAAAATTATTTCGGTGACCAACCTCCCCTTACCCTACACTTACAAACAAAAATTCAGGGTAAGGCCATGGTGAGAGCCTACCCTAAGTCTAAAAGACATATCCAGTCTTTCTACGTGCAGTTCTTTTCCACGTCAGAAACGCTGATGTATCTATCCATTTTTTAAATAAATAGCCTCAAAATGTTTTAATGAGGTGACATCTATCTACGAATAACAGTTTTCATAAGCACGTCATAAATTTCGCAGGTGACCGAAAAATACTCCTAAAAACTTCTCAATTAGGTGCTAATCATACTTTTGTATAAGAGGTGTCAATTGAAAACGCCTTATCCTGATTAAATACTTTACCATGAAGCTGAAGTTTGTATACTTTTACACAAGCTATATAAATATTATGTTTAAGATGCAGTACGCATTAAGTGTTCAAGAATTAACTTGTGCTTGCGTAGTTTGTCCTATAACTGTATGACTGGACGTTTTCATTCAAGGGGCTATCCACTCTGCAATTTGATGTACATCTTGAAGGGCTGTTTGCCCCGCCACGCGCAGTAGCGTCCATTCATGAGAATTGGGGTTGGTGGACGACAAATTAGTCTTTTTTTTTTATTTTTGCAATGAAAATACCAAAAATACATTTTTCAATAAAAATACATAAAAAAAGGTATTTTTTAAAATCTAGGGGGTCCAAAAAGTCTTGAGAACGTTGGCTTCTTTTCCTTCTAATTGATGCCACTTGCCACGCGTTTTATACTTCCACCACTTCTTCACACCAGGCGTGTGAAGAATCCGCATCTGGCACAAATCTGTCCTGGTTTCGGCGCACCACCTGGTTGGTATGATTTTTAAGTGGCAGTCCTTCGGTTTCATTATCAGCGTTGCTACAGTACAATTTCGCGGTGACTGTAGGTCCTTCAGTGGTTTGGGTCGCTATTATTTGTTACTTTTTTAAAAGAAATTGTTTGTGTGTCTAAGTCAAACCAGAGAAAATGAACGTAATGTCGCTAGATTTTTGTGATTATTGACCGCGCTTTAAAAATATCAAAAAGTATCTGATGCTCTAATAATTATAATAATTATAAATAATATCAAAAAGTTCTAATAACTATAATAGATATTCAGTTATACGACCAGATATGTTTAAGAATTTCTTTTAGATGGGGTTCAACATTTCGGATAACGAAATCTTCGATAAAAATTCACCTTAAAATTGGTCCTAAGTTCCCCTCTCCTTATGGTATTGGGAAATATTGCCTAAAATGTGCCTTTTATAATTTTTCCTCCACCTCTTTCGTGACATATCCTCCTATTCTTACCCGAGGATTAGACCAAGGAACATAGGGGGATATTCAAACCCTTACCCACATATCCCCGAAACTTAAGATTTTTACATTTCCCTATAGCTCATTACATTTTCTTGCGTTTTTAAAATGCCCCTCCTCCAAACAAATTATTCCATTCATGCTTGATCAGAATCTTGTATAAGAATGACTGGCTGCATCCACTGCTCCCTTCTATTGTTCTAAGGTAGTCGTTTGGAGGGTGGAGCAAAATATAAGAATAAAATGAAAACAGGCGAAATAAATGAAACTTATGGACTATTATGCAGGAAATAGTGAAATCTACAGTTCGCAGAATCCAAAGGCCCTCCACGTCCTACATACGTCCATAGTTAATTAATTAACATTTTTTTACCCATTAGGTCTGTATTATTTCAGCAATAAGTTCCGCAAGAATTTATGATCAGTACTGTTAACCTTGGCTAGTTTTTGCCTATTGGTCTACTTCGAAATTTAATCTTAACTGTTAAAAAAAAATCTAGGTAAAAACACCCTCAACAATAATACAAAATCAACCCGTTGGAGCTAATTAAGGACACAAAAATGATTTTTACCTTTTGAGCTACTGTGATTAAAAAAAAATTAACTAAAAACTGTGCCTACAGTATTTTGTGATGGTTTCTAGAGATTTCTGAGAGCAAAAATTAAAAATATGAATGCCCGGGACATCAATAAGTTAAATTTTTCATTGACATTTTTTTCTTTACTAAATATAACCTGCAGTTTAACTCTCACTTTTCAAAACTATACAACAGGCAACTGGAGTAAAGATCAAAAGTGCGTCAATTGTCATTGATTTTTAATAGATGTTAACTTGTCGCATGACCTTGTTAGTTTATTCAACTGTAAATTCGTTAATGACAAAGAAAGAAAATAAAAAGCGGTGGTTTTGGCTTAGACTACTGTTATATTTTTTCACAGACTTTCACTTGAAATGGATCTTCAAAGAATAATACATTTTTGTCTACCGGTTTTCTATGGTGCGTTTCTGCCTTTACCCTTGTGTCACTCCTTTTTACCATCATATGCATGTACTAAATTTGTGATGTGCAGGGATGTACGCAAGGCTGGAATAGGACACCCCCCCCATTCTTTGCTTTTTTACTCAAATCTAATGAAATTCTTGGGCACTTATAAAATTATGAAATAAAATTACCATTTTTTTTATTATCGACCCCCGCCAAAAAAAAAAAAAAAATCCCGCACATTTACATGTATTCTATGATGTCAGGTCTTCAGCAGTGGTTTCAACTCGCAAACCTGTGGGGAAGGGGGAAATTTAGCTAAAAAAGTTAGGGAGGCATTTTTTCATTTTTAATGAAAATAGCCTCATTTTTTTAATTTGTTTTCAGTTTTAAAGAAATTTATGAACAATCAATACACACATCTAACAACGGTGAAATATATACATCACAGATCCTTTGTATATTTATAATCTGCGAGAAAGTGGCTCGAAAATGCTTTTTTAGAACAATATTCATCGTTATTACCATTAAAAAGAACGACATAAAATCTTAACATGACCCGACTCTTCCTAGTTTGGAACAGGTGCGACAACATTGACCTTTTGGTCCCTGTCCACTCTGTTAAAAAGTTGTCTAAAATAAACAAGTTATTTAACACAATTGACGAACCTACCCCCTGGAAAAATCGAAACCCTAAACCATACAATTTTGTAGGCTACTGTTTATACTTCTTTAAAATGCAGGATACAACATTGAGTATCTCTGCGCCACATATAAGGTTAGTCTTGCAATCTACGATGTAAGAAATAAAAAAATGGGGCGAAACTTTCGCAAGAATTTATTGCGAAAAGGGGCGTAGATTCAAAAACAACTATGTCAAAGTATGTCACGGGCCAATTTTGTCAAATTAAAGACATTATGTGGATAATCGTAATCAACTTGAGATTTAGGGAGGGAAAAGGGCACATATTCAAAGGGACCTTTATTCTGGGTACCTCCCTGGGACCGAATCTTTGAAAATTCTGTTTCAGATTCATATGACAATGGAACACAAACTATATTTACATTCATAAGTATTTGTCCTAGTAAATAAGAGGACCCTAAAGGAGTTGGGTTCGTCAAGTTTTAATTCGAAAGAGGTCCAACATTTTCGTGAGGGAGGGTAACGATTGGAAAAAAGAACAAAGAAGCGGGCGACTTAAATAGAAAAATAAAAACTGTAGGAGAAACCTACAGTTTGTGTTCTATTGTCATATGAATCTGAAACAACATTTTTATGAATTCAGGCCGTTGATCCCAAGTTTCTTGGGAAGCCACTGACCTCCTCCAAATCATTTATTAGGGGGAGCGGGGCCCGGCCCTCTCGTCCCTTATACTTTAGCCTACGCAAATGGTGACAGGCTAGGGACGGCGATGCACTTTCCGTGTTTTTTTATTTTTTTTATAGCGGTATAGTTATAAAGCGGCAGGTTGGGTATAAGCCCCTGTCCTTTTCTCATTTAGACCAAGTGTATGTTTACATCTTAATTAGAATTCAAGGTCCAAGATCGTCTTTTTATGCAACGGAATATGATTGGAGTGTGCAACTCATAAGATGAAAGATACTATATCCACAGGGGTTGCTCGTTGTCTGATGAACAAGCTGATGGTGAAATCAAAACAATTAGGTTTCAGTTATGTCAGATCCCCCCTGCAGATGGTAGTGTGATCAAGAAATACCATCCATGTCAGCAAGGAGCCTGACTGATCTGTCTTCGTAGCCGAGGGTTGTCCAGAACGCTCATATTAAATTATGCGCATCCCTGTCTACTTTTTTTCTATTTCGCAAACTGAATGCGTATGTGTAATGACATTTCCAGCATATTTTCTTCATTTCATAATTATTCCATAAGTATGTACAATATATACATACTTAGTACATATGTATGTACAATAAGTATGTACATAAGTATGTTTGAAGTAAATAGTTCACCAAGGATTCCTTTTCGTTGAACTCATTTGATGAGTTGAACTGGAAACCTGGGGAAATAGGTTCTCATTTTAACTGGCACAGACGCAAGATGGGTATTTGGGCTTGAGCCCCCCCTGAAATCTCAAATTTTTTGCATTTGTTACTTCACTGTTCATATGATCCACCCACTTTTTGCGTGTTTTTTTTTTGCAAATTGAGCCTGCCTCAGAACTACGCGCCTACCGTATACAATTTATGAATGCATATATGTACATGTATATTATATATACACACACACACACACACACACACACACATATATATATATATATATATATATATATATATATATATATATATATATATATATATATATATTATTCGCAAAAATGCAAGTAAAATGACAATTTCTTTAAAAAGCTAAAAAAAATGTTTCTCCGACTCGTAAAATGAGCTTAAAAATGCAAGTGCAAAAAAACCTTAAATTGATCGAATAAAAAAAAAATTGCCCACCCCCCTTCCCTGAACAAAATTCATGAGCACGGTCCTGGACAGAAGAATCAGACTGGGAGAGCTAGAAAGAAGAACTTTAAAAAATACTCATATAATTCTAGGGGTGGATCTAGAAAAAAATCTGGGGGGGGGGGGGGTACTGGACCAAGGGCACCAATGTGGCTCGAAGTGAGCACCAAATTGACAAGTTTATTTTAAAAACGATTAAAAAAAGAAAAAAACGGAATAAGGGTACCAGAAGTGTCTAAGGGAGAGGGTCGCCCCCTCCGACTCTATGGATCTGTTCCTGACCTAAATTGCTTTTAACTCTTTCATTCATCCAATTTCAACCAAATTAGCTATATAGTTAAAATAAATAAATTGATAGATTTATCACACGAAAGCCCTATTGGGCCATTCGCTATTTAATTAGTCACAAAACTAAAATTAAGGATTTTTTTTAGTTGGGAGGAGGCTGGGGCAGTTCAAAAAATTCCTTCTTACCATGAATTAATTTTGTAAGTTGCCTTATGATACCCCCATCATTGACGCACAGAAACGGTACCATAAATTGACGTGCACTTGAGAAAATCTGCCGAAAAAGGAAAAAAATAAAACACGATCTGAAGATGAAGATCTATCAAGCAAGTTTAATTATATGATTAATTTCTCCTGAAAACGAGGTTTATCTTATAATTTTATGACGAAATGATTTGTAAAATGATCGTCTGAGCAGTTCTATATCTGAATCTCTAACAGATCAAGAGCAAAATCTTGGGCGCGGGGACCACTGGACCAAAGGCGCCAATGAGATTCGAGGTGGGCACCAAATTGACAAGTTTATTTTAAAAAAGAAAAAAAAAGAAAAACGAACGGAATAAGGGTGCCAGAAGTGTCCTGGGGGAGGGTCGTCCCGTCCAACCCAATGGATCTGTTCCTGGCCTAAATTGCTTTTAATTCTTTCATTCATCTAATTTCAACCAAATTAGTCATATAGTTAAAATAAATATATAGATAGATTTATTCACACGAAAACCCTATTGTCCCATTCGCTATTTAATTAGTCAAAAAGTAAAATCAAGAATTTTTTTTAGAGCGGAGGGGGTTTATTATTCGTTGAAACTTACCTTTCTATTCCTGGGTATTTTTGGATATTTTACCAAAATATCTGCTCCTGTCCAGATTTTTATTTTTATCCATTTTGAACTTTTAGCTACAAACCTATATTTCAATGTGTAATTGTGAGTAGACAAATAGCTATAACTTCCGGTGTTACCGAACGTCTATCGAACGTTTAACACTAAGAAAAATTGATTCATCTTCGTCATGAGTTTCCATGTTCGTAATAATAGGGGAAAGATAGCAACAATCAAAAATTTTTATGCTAATTTTACAGATATAGGCCTATACTAAACCGGCTGAATATAAATAGTTTTTGTTCGTTTTAAGTTTCAACTTTTCTCATTACATTCATATGAAAGCTTTGTTTTTATGGCTCTTGGTATTTACCAAGTGACATATAGCGATCGAAATTCTGTCGGTCGGTCTGTCTGTCTGTCCCGGTTTTGTTAGTTTAGGCACTAACAGATAAGCTAGGACGATGAAATTTGGCAGGCATATCAGATACCGGACCAGAATTAATTAGAAATAGTCGTTTCCTCGATTCGACCATCTGGGGGGTGTGGGGGTGACCGTTAATTCGGAAAAATTAGAAAAAATGAAGTGTTTTTAACTTACGAACGGGTGATCGGATCTTAATGATATTTAATATTTAGATTTATATTGTGTAACAGAGCTCTTATTTTAAATCCCAACTGGGTCCGGTGACATTGGGAAGAGTTACGGGGGGAACCTAAAATCTTGGAAAATGCTTAGAGTGGAGGGATCGGGATGAAACTTGGTGAGAAAATAAACACAAGTCCTAGATACGTGATTGACATACCCGGAATAGATCTGCTCTCTTTGGGGGAGTTGGGGGGGGTTAATTCTGAAAAATTATAAAAAAGAGGTATTTTTAACTTACGAAGGAGTGATCGGATCTTAAAAAAAATCATATTTAGGGGGAACTCGTAACTCAGATCTCTTATTTTAAATCCCGATCGAATCCAGTGTCATTGGGGGGAGGGGGACTGGAAATCTTGGAAAACGCTTAAAGTGGAATGATCAGAATGAAACTTAGTAGGAAGAATTAGCACAAGTCCAATATACGCGACTGACATAGCTGGACCCAATCCTTTCTCTTTGGGGGTGTTGGGAGGGGGGGTTAATTCGGAAAAATAAGAAAATGAGGTGTTTTCAACTTACGAACGGGTGATCAGATCTTAATGAAATTTGATATTTAGAAAGATCTTGTGCTTTTGAGCTTTCATTTGAAATCCCAACAGATCCAGTGACATTGGGGGGAGTTGGAGGTGGAAACCGGAAATCTTGGAAAACGTGAAAATTGAGGTATCTTTATCTTACGAATGGGTGATCGAATCTTAATGAAACTTGATATATAGAAAGATCTTACGACTCAGATGTTCTATTTTCGGTTTGAATTGGATTCAGGGACATAGAAGTTGAAGGGGGGAAACAGAAATCTTGGAAAACGCTTAGAGTGGAGATATCGGGATGAAACTTGATGGGAAGAGTCAACACAAGTTGCAGATACGTGATTGACATAATTGGAACGGATCCGCTCTCTTTGAGGGAGTTGGGGGGATTTCCAGTTCTTTGGCGAGTTCGGTGCTTCTGGACGTCCTAGGACGATCAAAATTGGTAGGCGTGTCAGGGACCTGCACAAATTAACTTGATAATAGTCGTTTTCCTGGATCGACCATCTGGGGAGCTTGAGGGAGAGGAGAAATTAAAAAAAAATGTAGTTATTTTTAACTTATGATGGGTGATTGGATCATAATGAAATTGATATTTAGAAGGACCTCGTGTCTCAGAGCTCTTATTTTGAATCCCAGTCGTATCCAGTGATATTGGGGAGTTGGAGGGGTAAACGGGAAATCTTGGAAAACGCTTAGAGTGGAGAGATCGGGATGAAACTTGGTGGGAAGAATAAGCACAAGTCCTAGATACGTGATTGACATAATCGGTCTGAATCCGCTCTCTTTGGGGAAGTTAGGAGGGGGTCAAGTCAGGCACGTACGCAGGAATTTTTTCGGGGGGGGGGCAAAACCTTCGAAACAGCAGATATAAAGTAGCATTTTTTATTTAGTAATGCAAAAAGCAGGTATATCGGGAAATGCAGATTAACATTAATCTGTAGTGTTGTAGCGGATGGGGGGGAAGAAGATTGAAGCCTCAAAAGTATGTTTTAGGCTCATGTTATGTTCATAACGATTTAGAACCAGTGATTAATCTATTATATCCCACTGAAAGGGAAATTTTAGGGTTAACATTGCAATATGGATTCTGTGGGGGGTAATTCTTTTATTGCAAAAACGTAGATTTAAATGAAAAATGATAGTTTCCAAAATTGATCCATTAAAAGCTGTACTTTATCCTGAAAAGGAGGGGGATAAACACCCTAATATCAAGGATAATTCTATTTTGCTGTGGAAAGCAAACTCTGCTTACAAAAAAAAAATAATAATAACAGCAGAATTGCTAATTACTTCAAAGAGGGTAAAAAGTTAGACAGAAAAGGGGTTAATAATTGGGCAGTGACTTGAACGGATAATGGCATGCTGTAAAATCCCCCAAAACAGGCTTCACACATGTATCTAGATTCGTAATAAATGTCCTACTTTTGCCAGAAATCCTAAGAAACCATTGGGAAATTAAACATTTCGCAAAGTTTCGGGGGGGGGCAGGCCCGAAGGCCCCCCTGCGCACGTGCCAAGGTCCAGTGCTTTGTGATTTCGGTGCTTCTGGACGTGCTAGGACGACGTCAATTGGTAGGCATGTCGGGGACATGTACCAATTGACTTGATAAAGTTGTTTTCCGCAATTCGACCATCTAGGGGGGCTGAAGGGAGAGGAAAAATTAGAAAAAATGAGGTATTTTTAACTTACAAGTGGGTGATTGGATCTTAATGAATTTTGATATTTAGAAGGACCTCGTGTCTCAGAACTCTTATTTTAAATTCCGACCGACATTAAGTCTCTGATTTTCCTTTTAAATCAATCTTTTGATTCTTATAATTTTGCTAGAACTCATTCCATATGTGCTCTTGGCCCTTGGCTCTTTCGACCTCGTCATAAGTGCCATATGAGCTCTTGGCTCTTGTTTTTTGTCAATTGGGTAAAACAGCTACGAATAATTGATTGAATTGACAAGTTTACTTAAAAAAAGATTTTAAAAAGGCAAAAAGAACGGAATGCGAATGAGGGTGCCAGAAAAATCTGGGGGGCTAAGGCCCCCCTGCTCCTGGATCCGCCCCTGTATAATTCATAATTTGGTCCATTAATTCACGCCTTGATGTGGTATGGCCGGTGCATCTGGGTTGGTTTTACCTTGTTTTTTTTTTTACCCATTTCAACATCTTTGGCGGCAGTAAGTCATAAGTCTTTATGTCAAATAACATCAATTTGACAGAATAGTGGATAGATGAGAAATGTTCTTAGTTGACTATTAAGGACGTGCATGTCGATCCGTATACACAGTAATTCAGGTGATCATTATCAGAAGTTTCCTATCCCTGATATTTTTGTTAGTAAAAAGGGAACATATTCTTTTCTATAAGTAGGAAAAGAGGATATATGCGGTCTATACACATTTTGGGAAAAAAGTTGAAATATATAAATTTCATAATACAGATTAAATCAATCGATAGAATTTACTTAGTTAAAGAGGTGGGCCAAAAAAAACACTATATGTTTTGAATTATCACAGCCATCTTGGCCAGTTTCGACTAAAAAAGAGGAATGAAGCCACGTTTAAGAATGCTGTAAGATGCTCACGTAAGATTTTTTTACTGTAATGAATGAAGTAAGAATGCTTCAAATTACAGCGAATGCTTAAGAATGCTTACGATCGATTTTATGGTATCCAGCAACCATAAGGTAAACCACTCTTCTAAAAGAATCAGAGAAATATTACTTTTCAAAATTACGTTTGGTGGCGCAGTCCTTGTTTCCTCTTCGCCCCGCACGAAATCAGTATCTCATACCCCAAAAAAATTAGAATAGACTGGGCTTTGAATTCCATCCCCATAATACTTTTTTGCATCATTCTTCATGCTTTGGATTGCAATTGCAATCTTTGATTGTTTAAAAAAGGTACTGTGGTCACGGCCGTGGCGAACGTAAGAGAACTCTAAATGTTTTTTCGTAAACATTGTATCGTAAGGAACTACTATCATTGTCAAAATAAAATAAGTAGTTAAAACATTTGTCTAAAATATATGAATTTCTCTATAGAATATCTTTCTATATAAAATATTTCAACCGTTCTAGCAAAGAAAGGATAGTTTGCAGATCGCGCTGAACTATGATGCCAGGCACCAAAGCAGGTATGAATGTATTTACTTACCAAAGCACATCCCGCAAAGACCTTGCAGCAAAGAAAGGGCAGATACTGTCATGATGTTACCGTTACAAGGTACTTGAAAGACAACAAATATCGTCACCAGAACAAAAGCAGTCTGACCAATATGTCATCAACTAATTTGCCAAATTGGCAAATAGAACTTGGGTCATTGTTACTCTTAAAATAAAAACAAAAAGGTCATATCAGCTTTACGTAAATAAAGAAAAGAAAACATAAACTAGAATAGAGCATACAGCAAATCTAACTCGCGAGAACATTTCCTTTGAACATATCTACTTTGAAAGTTATATATCTGTAATATTGCTATTTAAACTGGTATTACATCACTTTAGCTTCACAGGATTATGAAAAGTACATTTACTGTATTATTTCATAGAGAAACTTATCCAAGAGAACTCCAAGTGTTTTTTCGCTTAAGTTTTACATCTAAACATCTCTTGGGGAGAAAGAACAACAATTTCTTATCAAATTTATATAGAATAGGGTTACAATTTCCTCATCGTGTTTTTTTCCGCCATAGAAAGGACTCTTTCATTTGCTCCGCGTTTTCGGCGACATGTGTGAATGAGGATCAATGAACATCATTGTTCTGCTTCATCTTTCACAAGAACCTTTGGCCTGCGTGTAATATCATTTTGAAAGTCTTTGCCAAATTGCTTAATTGCCAGATACTGACTTTCACTAATGGTGATCTTGACATTCGTTCAAGTTGCCGAGTAGGGTGCCCACGTGAGGCGATGTTTGAAATTTATTGCTTCTGACTCTTGACGATTTTTGTGGTTCATAACTTAGGTTTAATTATTGCAGATTTACGGTATGGACAATTAATTTACAGAACATTAACCTCTAACGACAATGAAAATGGAACTAAACACAGAACGATATAATAAGGAACATGTATATATAATCGTAGGTTTGCCATTTCAGTACAAAAAATTATGTTTATCAATCACAGATGATGGCTCTAAATGACATGTGTCTGATTGGATAACATTTTTCTAAGCACTTTTCTCTTCATAATGTATAAATCAATATCATTGGGATTCACTCTGCCAATTTCCAAAAACCAGCATAAGCCTACTTGTCTTCTACCCGTTTTAATAGTGCACTGCAGGCACGAGAATTTATTTCTGGGAAGCCAGCAACACCAATTTTTTATTTTTAGTAATTTCAATAAGAAGAACTCAAAAATTTGAGAAAATTTAGGACTTCCAGGGGGGGGGGGTCGAGGCCCCTCTTATGCATTCGTCACTAGTGTGCTAACCAAGGAGTCTGTCGGACGACTGGTATACAAAGAAACCGGATAGTATACTCTCTTCTAAGGACAGGAAACCTGAATGTGTATAATAAGAAAAATCACTTCAGATACCCGTTGTTTAACGTGGCGAGATTATTTTTAGAGCTATTGATTAGTGATTGAGTGGAATTTGCTAACGTCGGCAATTTTACTGATGGATTATATAAAAATTCATGTTTCTGGGAATAATTTACGTTTGTCTTTTGAATTGTCGTTAGTTGTTAAGTGGCTTTTACTTTGTCATTAGTTGTTTAGTGGCTACCTCATATTTAGTAGTAATTTTATTTAACCAGCATTATAGCATTCAATATTAGTTTATAATAGACTAATTTGTAAAAAGTTCGTCATCTGACCCCCTTTCGATCTTTGAAAGATGGTACACGTGGGTGCATGGCCCTTGTGTTTCATGTGTCATTCTTAAATATGTTGCTCCTTACTTTCAGAAGAAGAAAAAACTTGTTTGTTTTTATTTAATATCAGAAAAGCCGCATCTAAGTGAACCATGAATAAAACAGCTTGCCGGTATATGTCATCAATATAGAGTATAATTTATAAATTTATATAGAAAGAAGACCAGTATTCTTGTTATTGGGCTTCATCTTTTTGGCTACAAGATAGTGTTCAATGTAGGCCTATGAATAATAACTAGTATTTGTTGAACTGGATTAGCCTACCATTTGTAACTCTGAGTTATCTCACTCGTGCTCGGATAGGAACAAGGGTGGGGGATTTGTCCTTAAGATTAATCCGGGTTTTCTTTTCTGATTTAGAGCCCCTCCACCCAGAAAATATCTTATCCCAACCCAGGGTAAGAGCCAGACGTAGTTGCATATTATTGATTAAAGTAGGCCACAGAAATCAATTGATGTCTCAATCCAGTATATTAAACCCAATAAAACCCCAGCCTTTTATCCTAATTCTTAGTCGCTGCCATAGAGCACGCCACAATTGACAATACTCCGCAAATTAGTCATCAGAGATAATCGATGTGGGTCATTCTTTGCAAACACGTATTCACTGTAATCATGCAATTTTGTCAATATTACCTGCTTATCGCTGTTAGCAAATTGTAAGTATCAAATATTTGTTAAGTCGAATTTCGCTTTGTTCTATTCATTGTTGCCCTAAAACCATTTATTATAATTCTTTTGTCGGCTTGTAAGTTAACATATGAAACAGGGTTGCCGAGATGAGTGCTTCTCAAAATGAAGTTGTAGAAGCTACAGTAAGGCTAGACATCAAGCTATAAGGTTAATATACATTAGAGTTTGAGTCCTACTCAACATATTGCGGCGAAACTCCAACAGCAATCTACAGTGTAGCCGTCATGTTAAATCGGGTCTTTAGTCGAACTTATGGGAAGGACATTTCAAAACAATATTTGTTTAATATCTCAATATTAATATTTGTCCTTTCACCTTTTTCAATTTTTGTTTTCTTCTCCGTTTTTGTTTTGGTATATTTTAATCAAACAGTTCGTGGTAACGAACTGTAGTAAGGAGCGACCCGGCTCAATAGTAACCAAATCTCTAAAAAAATCTAATTTTGATATCAATAGCTACATCAAAGGATTGCATTTTAATGCTGATTTTAAATATATAAGTTTCATCAAGTTTAGTCCTACCCATCAAAAGTTACGAGCCTGAGAAAATGTGTGTTATTTTTAGAAAATAGGGGAAAAACCCCCCAAAAGTCATAGAATCTTAACAAAAATCACACCATCAGATTCAGCGTATCAGAGAACCCTTTAGTAGAAATTTCAAGCTCCTATCTACAAAAATGTGGAATTTTGTACTTATTGCCAGAAAGCAGATCACGGATGCGTGTTTATTTGTTTGTTTTTTTGTTGTTTTTTTTCCAGGGGTGATCGTATCGACCCAGTTGTCCTAGAATGTTGCGAGAGGGTTCATTCTAACGGAAATGAAAAGTTCTAGTGCCCTTTTTAAGTGACCAAAAAATTTGGAGGGCGCCTAGGCCCCCTACCACGCTATTTATTTTCTCAAAGTCAACGGATCAAAATTCTGAGATAGCCATTTTATTCAGCGTAGTCGAAAAACCTTATAACTATGTCTTTCGGGACGACTTACTCCCCCACAGTCCCCGTGGGAGGGGCTACAAGTTGCAAACTTTGACCAGGGCTTACATATAGTAATGGTTATTGGGAAGTGTACAGGCGTTTTCAGGAGAATATTTTGGTTGGGGGAGGGGTTGAGAAGATGAGGATATACTGGGGGAACTTTCCATCTAGAAATTTGTCATGGGGGAAGAAAATTTCCATGAAGGGAGCGCAGGATTTACTAGCATTATTTAAAAAAAAAAACAATGAAAAATCAATATGAAAAGTTTTTTTCAGCTGGAAGTAAGGGGCAGCATTAAAACTTAAAACGAACAGAAATTATAACCCATATGAGGGGCTGACCCCCTCCTAATACCCCGCTCTTTACGCTAAAGTATTTTTAGCAATTTCAACTATTTATTCTACGGCTTTGTGATTCAGGGTTCATTCTTAATGAATTGGGACAAAATTTAAGCTTTAGTGTAAAGAGCGAGGTACTGACGAGGGGGCGAACCCCCTCATATATGTAATAAAAACATGAGAATACAAAAGTTCCTTACGTAAGCTAATTTATAAGTTACGTAGGCTATATCTTTTACTAATAAAAAGATTCGTAAAAAATTAAAAGTTCTAGTTGCCTTTTTAATCGACCAAAAAATCGGAGGGCAACTAGGCTTCCTTCCCCGCTCTTTTTTCCTCAAAATTATGAGAAATCCATTTAGCCAAAAAGAAAAAATATATATGCAAATTTCGTTTTAATTATTCCTCTGCGGAGAGCCAAAATCAAAATATGCATTGATTCAAGAACGTTCAGAAATTAAATAAAAAAAACAAGTTTTTTTTAACTGAAAATAAGGAGCGAAATTAAAACTTAAAACGAACAGAAATTACTTCGTATATGAAAGGGGCTGCTTCCTCATCAACGCCCCACTCTTTACGCTAAAGTTTTTTACTGTTTTATAAGACGCAAAAAGTCTTTCAATCTGCATATTGAAAAAAGTGACATGAATTATGAAAAATGAAGAAAGTTAAACCAAAAAAGTATTTTATTCCAGGGCTGAAAGTCGTATCAACCGCATCGAGTAAAATAATTCCTGAATATTGATTAAATACAAAAAAAGTTTTTCCAATGAAACTAAGGAGAAACATGAAAGCTTAAGACGAACAGAAATTGTTACATATATGAGAAGGGTTGCCCCCTCCTCAATACTTCGCTCTACAAGCTGGTTTTTTTAGTACTTTTAAAAAAGCTCCTTATTGTTTCAATTAAATGGCCTTTGTGTTACAGAAGTCGTTCTTAAAGATTTGGGACAAAAAGTCAACCTTTAGCGTAAAGAGCGAGGTGCTGAGGAGGGATAATTTCCTCACATAAGTAATAATTCATGCTCGTTTGTCCAGGAAATTTGGCTCCACTTTCATAGTAAATTCCCTCGGAAAATCCCTCCGTGGAAGTTCTTCCCACATTAAATATCCACTCCCATCAGGAAAGTTGCTCCTGCAGCTCCATGGAGAAAATCTCCCCACGGGAAGATCCTCTAGGCAATTTCCCCAGGGGCTGTGGGGGTCATTTTATATTCAAAGGCATATATATTGGACTTTTCAACTATGCTTAGAAATATTGTTATCTCAAAATTTGTATAGGACGATTTTGGGGAAATGGAGCTTGGTAGGGGAGCTAGTAGGGCTCTTTTCTTTTTGATTATATAAAAAGAGCACTAGAACTTTAGATTTCCGTGTTTCAGAGTTTCGGTTACTACTGAGCCAAGTCTTTCCGCATTTACAGTTTTTCTACTACGAACTGTTTGATAAATCAACTGCTAATTTGGCCTATATATTTTCAAACCTTAATAGAAACAAAATATGAGACAGAAACTGCATTTCGACATGCCGTCCCTTCTGTCTCATTCTCTAGGACTTTTTTTTTACTTTCTCTAGCTACAGCAGTCGATTCACTTTGATTTACGACGGTCGATGTATAATGTACTATGTGTGTACAGACGAATCCTGGAAAATGCGAGATACCCTGACAAAATCGTGAAAAATCAAAATTTCAAGAGGACATGCCCTAAGGCTTTCCATATAAGCCCGAAAATACTTTGACCTGTGGAAGGCTGAATTTCAAAAGACGATAACAACATTAACGTTACTGTTTGAGATCTTAAACCCCCTTGGCTTTCTTGTTTATGGCCGTTGATCGTACTCTCACCTTTGGAAGGCTGAGTTATTGAACCCGACGAAAAAATCACGTCAAAGTTTTGAAAAGGATGACTGTTCTTTTTTTCCTTGTCAACCCCTGTCCTCTTTTCTATTTGTTCATCTATTCCGTAAGCAGATTCTTGACGGGCTGACAATGGTGAAGTGGCTTCGCTATTCATAGATCAAGTTGGGGTAAAAATGAAAATTTGACAGAAGCTATCCACAGTTCTGAAATATGTTTGAAAACAGATAAAGGCTATTCTCCTTTAGTCAAAGTTTCTCGATGGCTGACAGGAAGAGGCAAGCAATGTATTAGGCCTGAAAAAAGCATTTCTATCCTGGAGCTCTTTGCTAGCGTGAGGTGTTTTCCATTTTGATAGAAGTTGAAGTTTCCTACGCTAAGGCTGCCAAAAGTTTTTTGGGGCCGGAGTGTCAAAATAATTAAAAGGATACTTTTGATGCTTCTATGGTTAAACTTGAACTGAGATTCAGGATCTCTCTTTCTAATTGCTTTTTTATGGTTCTCTTTTTCTGACTGTCAGTGGTGCATCACTTCAATTTTTGATTTTGGAGAGGGTTGCCATTTTATAGAAAGTAAAAAAAGTGAGCAAAGCCATTAAAATGAGAAAAATCTATAACTGATAAAGAGAAAAGCAGGAAAAAAAATGATCTGAAGTTTTTCGTGTCTAAAGACTAAGAATCAAATTTAAATATGTTAGATTGAAAATAAAGTGTTTATGATTTAGAAGCTTGGCCTTTTTAGACCTGAAAGTTTCCCCAGATGTCACCCAAAGAGAAGACGTGTAAAGAAAATAAAAAGAAAGTAAAAATATCCTTTGGCAACCCTGTATCACCAGCGGTGGGGTGTCCCATGGTTGGTGAAACAAGTGGCTGGATATATATTTCAGCTGGTGGAAAGTAGGCAACCCCTTTAGCTGGCGTGAAATTTAGAGGCATTTTTAGGATCATGTCAGGCTTGTGGTCTGCGAGATGGCTTGCAAGGGGTAAATCTTACGATTAGAAGAGGTTGCGAAGGAACCTTATGTGTTCATGCATAGGGAGTGGGAAGCGTTTGAAACTAAAATTTGATGTTCCCCGCACAAATAAAACTTCAATCCTTTCGACTCTAAAGCATTTTTTGAGGTTATAACCTCACATACTTTACAGAAAAGTCGGAAATTTCCTTGAAAGAGGGTTGTAAAAGTTGGGCTTCTCTGCTGTCTCCTTTTGGAAAGTTTCGTCACTAACGTCCCTCTAAAAACGGTAATAGTTTGCGGGGTGAAAATGTGTCAGTCTAAATGAAAGGCGGACTAAAACTGACAATTCCTGTGACATAAAGGTGGTCAGTATTCCATTTTTATTCGTGTTATGTTAAGTGTTACTAAATGCTTGAGTAGAAGATATCTCAACCAAAAACCAAACGTGTCGATATTTCTAAAAAGTGATTTCAAGGATATCTCAACGAAAATGCTTCGGAAGTGTGGTTTTTCAATATAGATTCGCTTTGAAAAGGACTCTGATTCAAAAAAATTTTTCGTAACCCTCCTAAAAAAACCCCCACAAAACATGAAAATTATGCTCTGGCAAATCTGGTGATGGTTTACATAAACGAAGTAACTTTTAAGATTGTGTGTGTAGAGGGGGGATCCTAAGCATGATTAAACCTAGTGGAAAATTCATCTTAGACCTGGGCAAATCTCCACTACCTTTGTTAGCACTTAACTTTTGTTTCCTTGGGGTATTGACGTCGCCAAGTTGTGCCTTGCCTACATCATGAATGTAAAACAAGTATTGCAACGTGTGTGGTGATACTCTTGTATGCCAAGGTTCATCTCCTAATTAGCACAATTTAGTGGTCTAGTCAGGCTTATAAATGGGAAACAGGTGCCTTTTAAACAAAAACAAGCTTTTTTTTTATCATGGCGCTAGTTCACGAAAATATAAGGAGGGGAGGGTATCTGCGGTTTTTTAATGATTATGTTACTGTGAATATCCAAAATAGACTAAATCCAAGGAGAAAAAAAAGGTATTTCGGACATTCACTGGTGAATGCCGACATTCACCAATGTTGGATATTCATGGTACCGTCGTTTTTGGGAGGAGGGCAAGGGGACAGTTGCCTCCATTGATTGGAGAACAACTATTAAATACCCCATGCCCATTCACTCCCCGAACGGAGACCCCTCTTGCCCCCTTCCCAATAAAATGCTGGAGCTACGCCTCTGGACATTAACAACATACAAAGCAATGACACAATTACACAAAACCAGAACTTTTCAAAATATAGTAGGAATAATTTGATTCAATGGAAATGACAAAAAGGGTAATCATTGTAATCTGGGAGAGGCGGTTACAACCCTGTTCACCCCTATTTAGCATCCGTGTTGTCTATAATAAATTAAGTGAGGAATATTTTAGCCTTTTTGTGTAACTATAAAAAATTTGACTGAAATGTATTCTGTCAATAGGCTGCATCTGTTACGACTCGTCGCAGTGCTAAGCTCTCTTACGACCGACATAGCTGCGCCCCAGGGCATATCCAGGATTTTTGGTTTGGGTTGTATATACAGAAATTTTTTTTAAAAGCATCAAAACTTTTGTATCTGCTTTTTTGTTATGTTTTCATGAGTCGGACAAAAATTTCGGAGAAGGACGGCTGAAACCCGTTCCCTCCCGTGGATACTTCGGCTAAACGCTCAACTTAACCTGATGAGTAGATATTTTTGTAATATTAGGATAGTTTACAATAGTCAGTGGATTGTCCAATATGCTCCCATATTGATATACTTGAAATTTTATCATTTGTTCTGGGCGAGGAGGTGAAGAATTCTCGGAGACGGCAAAGCCAGGGGTTTCTATCATCTTCTAGTGTTCTAGTATGCTCTCTAATGCTCCCAACAGGCGTGTGTAAACCTTCTACTACTCATTTCTGGTGATGTCTGGGTTTACATTAATAATCATCTGGTATTGGTATGCGTGTAGCCGAATTGTTCAGAGGTAAAGCTTCACGTGGAGGAGATATAAGAACAGTGTCTTTGCTATAAACCATTCATCTACTGTACAAAGTCTATATACATGGTTTCAAAACAAACACAAGAGAAGAACTTTAAGAAGTAATACACGAGAGGAACTACTTTGAACACTTCAGAAGCCCGTTTATAAATGATTTCCCAGGTCTCTAGAAACACGTATACTATATTAAGATTGCCCGAGTTCTACTTTCTGATATTATAAATCTAGCTTTTCCGATTCCCATTTCTATAAGACAAACATCATAAATTCTATAAGCCTGTATTTTACTTAGGGTTCTAGAATCCAATATATATTGCAAAAAAAACATTGACCCACTTTGCATCAAAATTGGATAGCATGTTTCCTGTTCTAAGACTTACGCTCAAAAGTTTACACACGTATAAAACAAGCTATTTTGGAAGACTGCGTTTGAATGTTGCCCGAATTCAAAATAAATTATAAAAAGACCTAAACTGTGTGGAAAATATAGACGAATCTTAAAAAAAGTGAGACCTTTTTAGGAGGGCGGGTGCCTCTAATAGAGGGGCTCCCTCTGTGTTTCAGCATTTAATGTGTATCTAACGTCATAGACATACGAACCCCCCCCCCTGCCATTTGTACGTTCCTTTTCACGGAGAAAGGTGAAATTTAAGAATTTGTTTTAAATTTAGATAGGATTTTACGTCGTTTTATATTCCCACACTAAGTCACCCCTTCACCATTTATGTTGTACGCGGGAGAGTAAACTCTAAAAACACAATTCTCCACGTGGCTGTCATTTCTAGCAGAGCATGCAGAAGAGAGTTTAAGTTGTAACTTGTTACCTAGCAGTTGACATGTCATTAATAAAGCTGTCTCCTAGCTTAATTAGTCTACAGCGATTATGGTTTGTAGTTTATAACACTTGGAGAGATTAAACTTAATTTGCAAAACACGGTCTTTTTGGTTCATGGACTCATTCCCGCTGCGTATAAAACAGATTGCAGTATGAATAATTTATGCAAGCCATCAACAATCGTTTAACCTCCAGTGATGACAGACATCTTCTCGTTTACATATCTCATTTGCTGAAAATGGACTGACTGATTATAAGACTCAACTTTTATTTATGCAGGCCACCCTTTATAAAAGGAGGGGGTAGTTTGGAAGGGCTAAGGGCCACGTTTGCCAGAAAAATTCAAAAATCAAAAAGTGGAAGTCCTGCGTTAAACCTCCAGTGATGACAGACATCTTCTCGTTTACATATCGCATTTGCTGAAAGTGGACTGACTGATTATAAAGATCAACTTTTATTTATGCAGGCCATTCTTAATAAAAGGAGGGGGTAGTTTTGGAAGGGCCAAGGGTCACGTTTGCCTGAAAAATTCAAAATCAAAAAGTGGAAGCCCCGCGTTTAACCTCCAGTGATGACAGACATCTTCTCGTTTACATATCTCATTTGCTGAAAGTGGATTGACTGATTATAAAGCTCAACTTTTATTTATGCAGGCCATCCTTTATAAAGGGAGGGGGTAGTTTTGGAAGGGCCACGTTTGCCTCAAAAATTCATGGATGATTTAATCCAAAGTTGGTACTCAGTATAATTAAAAAGCATATCCATTTTTAAGGTTACCAGGTAATATTATATGGCACAAATTTTTTTTAGCAAAATTAAAAACAAAAATACCTGTGTATAAGACAAGAAACAGCTCGGTTATTGGTACTGTCTCGAATTAAAAAGCATACTCATCTTTAGAAATTTGCTACGTAACGTTAGATGGCGTGCTCCACCCACCGAAAAACCATTCAATCTCGAATGATGACAGATATCGTCTCGTTTAGATGCCGAGTGAAAAGACTGACTTTCTTGCAAAATTGAGTATAGCGATCCAGATGCGACGGAGGGGTCGCACAGTATATCTTTTCTTGTACAACGTAAGTCTGGAGACATGGAAATTCAATTTGGGGTATGTTCAGAAAAGGCAGAGGAACGCAGGAGCGCGAAGCTGAAAAATGAAGGGGCTGATGATTAAAATCATGAAATGAACTTCGATATTAAGCTACAATGATAATTTGTCGAGAGTTTTTTGATTTTGAGGAGTTTAGTTGGTGTTTTCACGGCTTAGTCGCCCTTCAACTGCAAGAATTTATTTGGATTGAACATACAGTATGGATGTAGAGGGGGTGACTTTTATAGTGATATTTTTAGTCACCGCTGCTATCCAAAAAGTTACCTATATAAAAATTTTGCATGTGAACACGAGTTATATATATATATATATATATATATATATATATATATATATATATATATATATATATATATTTATATATATATATCATATATATATATATATATATATATATATATATATATATATATATATATATATATATATATATATATATATATATATTATATATATATATATATATACTTTCGATTTCAATATTTCTGATCAGTTTTTCTTTGCTCATATTAGCTTTAGGGTTCGGTAAATTCAAAAACATCATTCGTAATTAAAGAGTATTTTGCACGATTTGTTTTCAAATTTTGAATAAAATACAAAAACCTTCTATTACATGAACGAGTATTTTTTTATCACTCTGATTTAGAATTACTCGGGCTCAGAAGAAAGAAAAATAAGCTACTGGCTATTCAAATCAGCAACATCTTTCTTGGCTATTTAAATCAGCAGCATGTCAATATATTTTACCTGAGAATTGGTTCAGACTTTGAGTGATTGAAGAAAAAAATTGTTTTTTCTTCATACGGAACTTCCGTATATGAAGGGGATAACCCCTCCTCAATACCTTGTTCTTAACCCCGAAGTTTTCTTTTTGTATTTTAACAAACCCTTACTCTAATAAGACGGCTCTTGTGTTCTTGGAATTGCTCTTAAATAATTGGGACTAAAATTTAAACTTAGCGTAAAGAGGGAAGTGTTAAAGAGGGGGATTTGCCCTCATATATGGCTTAATTTTTTTCGTTTTAAGTTTTAATCTTGCTCCTTACTTTTAGTTGAAAAAATTAACGTTTTTATTTCATTTCTGATCGTTTTTCAAATAATGCCAGAAAATCCACCTTTTCTCTATGGAAAATCACCCAAGAAAATTCTTCTTTGGAAGTTATTCCGGCGTAAGATCCCCCATCCTCCAGACAATTTTATCTCTGCTTAAAATGTCCCCTAAAAACTTTTTTTGCGAACAATTTTGCCTGGAAAATCCTTTTTTGCCTACTTTCGTTTGAAAAAAGACTTGTTTTCTTTTAATTTCTAATCGTTTTTAAAATCATGCCTGAAACCCTCCCTCCTTGGAAGATTTCCCCTGGAAATTATTCCCTCCCAATTTCTCAATTTAAAGTTTCTCTCGTATGAAAATCCCCAATGGAGAATCTCTCCTGTGGAAAATTCCTCTCCCCCCGGGAAAAATCCCCCAGTTAAAAATTGTAATTCCTTTGAAAATTTACCCGGAAAATCTCCACATATAAAATTGAATTGGCAAAGAGAAAGCAAATCAAATAAAAAGAATTATGGTAAAATTCTCCTGTGTATAGTTTCCCTTTGAAAGTTTTTCCCCAGAAACTTCCCTCGCCACGAAAACTTCTCCCTTGGAAGATCTCCCCCCCCCCACAGAAAGGTCCCCCACATAAAATTCACTTTCCCCCAAAATGTTTGCTTAATTCCTTAAAACAATTACTTTATGTAAACACTAGACAAATTTCGTAACTTACAACCCTCTTCTCGTGGAACTTGCAGGGTTGTGTCATCCCCAGATGCATGATATTTGACCTTTCAACTATGAGGATCCAAAAGGCTATCTCAAAATTTTTACCGGATGACTTTGGGAAAGAGGAGCATGGGAAGGAGAGGGAAACCTTTTTGCCCTCCTGTCGTATTGGTCACGAAATGGGGAACTAGAACTTTCATTTCCGTCCGGGCGCGCCCTTTCTCGATCTTATATGACCATTGGTTCGATACGATTACCCTAGCAAAAAAAAAAACGAACAAATAAACACGCCTCCTTGATTTTTCTTCTGGCAAATATTACAAAATTCTACATTTTTGTGAATGGAGGCCAGAAATCCCCACAGTTCTCTGATATATGGAGATGACAGGTTCTCTGATATGCCGAACCTGATGGTATGATTTTTATTAAGATAGATTGACTATATAGGAGTGTTCTCGCCCTTTCTAAAAAAACAAACACATTTCCTCAGGCTTGTAACTTTTGATGGATATATGAAACTTGATAAATTTTATATATATGGAGTCACCATAAAAAGCCAATTTAATTGATGTATTTATTGTTATAAAAATTTCATGCTTTAGAGTGTCGGTTGTTATTTGAGCGAGTTGCTCCTTAGTTACCACGAACTATTTGATTAGCTAATCAGGCTTGGAATCCATTCTCAGAAAGGGCATTGGTGGTGGACATGGGCCCACCTTCCAGTTGTCATTTTATGACAACTTCGTATAGGTATTTCTGAGACCCATGTTACAAGACTTTCACGACTTGAGTGGATCAGTTTTTATTGGAACTAAAGAAACACTACTGAAAATCTAGTGAGCGGTGACAGATTTGGCTGCTGACGAAGCTTGCGTTCCATTGACTGCTGAAACTTTGTCATGTGATCAACACAAACTGGCTTGATTCTGTAGTGGCTGAATTATAATTACTGTCACATTTCTATTTTTATAGTTACCATTTTTTAGGATAGCCTACTATTCATATCGTCTGAATTTTCTATACCGCTCAATTGTCTTTACAACCCCCTTGTAAGCGTCTTACTGACAATCATCTCCTAATATTGGTCCATATGTAAAAATCCATTATTATAACCATGGGAAAAGAGCATGAAATAATAATAAAAGACTTTAGATTTTTTTTTTTTTTTTTTTTTTTTTTTTTTTTTTTTTTTTTTTTTTTTTTTTTTTTTTTTTTTACGGGTTGTCTATGTAATCTAAAGAGTAGCTCTGTTCGCACTAAATCACATATGGGTTCGGCTGTTTAATTATGGATGTGGTTATTTAATGTCGTGGGATACTAACTCTGCCTCAGTAGAAAATTGAATACTTCTTGAAAATAAATGGGATGCTAACTCTGTGTAAAGGGGAAAAAGGACTATTTATGGCAAGAAAATTGTACTTTTCCTTATTCCTAATATCATGGGGTGGTTCGATTTTATGACACAGGGAGACGACATTACCAGACTGTGGTTAATATTTTAGGTAAGGCAAATCTTCATTAATGAAGCTGTTACAACTAAATTACAACTGCCGCTTACGGAGAGCTGAGCTCGACGTGTCTGCTTAATTCATAAGTAATTGAAAATCAATAGAAAGTAACGCAAACATCAAAGACAAAAATAAGACAAGTAAAAAAAACAGCAGAAGGCAAAAAATCAGAGGTCATCCCGATGCGGCATAAATCAATCCAAAATTAGGACTAGAGGTCTGTTGGAGACACTTCACATGGTTAGAAGGTGTAGTCGTCTGCTCGAGGTTCTTGAACGTTCTTCTTGAAAGAACCTTGATAGTCATACTCTCAAAGACTGGCTGTCCACAGTTTTACCTGACATGAATATCAATCTAATAAACGTTGGACAAACTCATAATTGTTCTGGTCCATTTGGCTGACGATGTCGGTGCTTGCACCTGTTCTCGGCCTATATGGAAATTAAATATAAATGAAAAATGGAATGATGTTGGACGGTCGTTTTCAGTGTACGCAAGACAGAGAAGCTATCAGTCAACCACCTGTGCGTTCTATATCGACAGCTCGGCTTCATCTTTAAAAGTTAGGCTATTAATTCAGTTCAATACTTTATTTCAGCAAAAAAAAAGTTATATATTACCAAACAAAAACAAACAATTAATAAAAGAAACAAACAAAAGACACAAATAGCATAGCTAGTTCCGAGAAGCTCTTTCAGCTCTAGCAAATCAGGAGGATCTTAAAACATACGCATCAACGATGTAGTTATCAGATGAAGTGATTCGTTCACACAGGACGTAGAAGTGTTGGCATACTGCTGTTAGAACAGATCGCAGTAGCGCTAGCATAGCAAGGCAATATATGCCAAAAAATGAATTGGATTATTATGCGTGATTTTATGATCACACATTGTCACTCGAAGAATCGAAAACAAGAGTTAGACACAACATAGTTGTTAATAGTCGTTTCTTGAAGGATGTGAGTTCGAGCCACTTTGTGGCAACGATGCTAACGGTTAATAATTATTTCACATTGCCATTCTGCAACACCAGCTGCTTAACATAAGTATGTTAAATGGTCTGTATTTGGTTAACAAAAAATAATCTACCAATCGAATTGAGTGATAGGCCGTCTTTGCCAAGGAAAACCACTGTAAGAATAATTTTTTTTCATCTTTCTAGCAAGACTGAACCGACGGGAGTAGCCGGTTATTTCTCAAACAACCTGGCCTGAAAGCCGGGCGAATATAAGCATCATCTAGCAAGTGCACAATATATACACAATCAAAACAATGAAATTCCCTCAGAAAGGATAGATTATTACCTCATATTCTAAGCAGCATGATGAATTTGCCCAACATAGTGGTGGCGAAAACACACACACTTTAATTTTGAGGAGTTTTAAGCTATATTATTGTTATTTTTTGCACATTCTTTAATTTTTGTGTTGAAATTCACTCCGACAGTTATTCTGTGCAATGTAACGACCTTTGAGTAACCACAATCGTTTTGGTAGCAGCTCTCCATATCTACTCTGCCCCTCTCCCATTGTCTGTCCATTAAATCAGTACCCTCTTTCCTCTCTTTTAATCCTGTTTTTTTTTCAGGCATGTCTGTGACAGGTGGTAAGTTCTTCTCTGGGACTATGGCATATGCTGCCGGGGCTCCTCGTGCAAACGGGACAGGACAAGTGGTGCTGGTGACTAAACCAACTCGTGACGCTGTAATGAACATTCGTCTGGTGCTAAGTGGTGAACAATTTGCTTCTTCTTTCGGCTATGAACTTGAAACTGCTGATATAAACGGTGACGGGTAAGTCTCATATTATGCATTTTCTCTCCACTATATTCACCACAAAATGTGGCTAGCACTGCAAAGAATGTGGCTGATGTTTACTGTGCCTTATTATGTATTATGACGTAGAAAAAGTATTTTGGCTTATATAAATTGTTTTGGAAAACCTGAAACGCCATACTAGTCCTTCAAATAAACCAAGGTCTATCAAATTGATTTAATCTCAATCCTCTTATTCATTTGGTTCTTAATCTTTTCGGAAGACTGTTATTTTACAAAGGATCTTGAATCATCTTTTCTCGCTCGCAGCAGTAGTTGGAAAGGGAGCTTTTAATATTAAAATGGTGGTAACTGCAGAATGTAAAATAAATCTGTTTTTGTTGTATCCTTGAAGTAAGGCAACAATTAAGAGGCCATTCCTCACCTTTGCTTGCAGGTTCACTTGTTTATACATTTGACTGTGTTCATTCCCACTGTCTAGGGCTATAATGAAAGAAAAGTTAAGATGGCTAGGTGATGTTTTACGGATGAAGGCTATAGTTTGTAAAAGGTGGTGCTTTTCGGCCATCCATATTGTATCAAACAAAAAGTAGGTTGCCCCCTAACAGAAAGAGGTGGGAAATTTTAAAGGGAATACAATTTTATTGTGGAGGGGCAAAGAGTGAAGCTTTGAAAATTTTGGGGTGGAGTATGTACAGCTGTGTTGGTCTCAAACGACTTGGTGCTCCTATGTGCTCTTAGTAGTAGGTGTGTCAAAAACGTGTATTCTTTGGCAACAATCAGGATGAAAATATCATCAGTTGGGTATACAAAGCTCGTACCTTCACAATTGTAAATTTTTAGAACAGCAAAAAAACCCACAACTTTTTTATTTTACCTCCCATAACCGTAAAACAAAAACGGATTGAATGCAAATCAGTACAAATCAATTCATTTTTGTTTTACGGTTATAAAAGCGGAAACAAAACAGATGTGAGGTTTTTGGTGTGTGGTTTGAAAATTTACGATTATGGAGACACGATCTTTTGATACTCGACTGATGATATACAACTACCATACTTTACCGAGGCATAGGCCACAATAGCAAGGGTAGCTAGGGAGTAGGCACAATCCCTCAACCCTCCCTCCTATCGTTTTACTTGCCTATATACTTGGTTCTCATTGCTTTTGGAAACAAGCGGACTGAACATATGCAAGTAAAATTATTTTTCAGAGTTTCTCCACCTTGGACGAGATATAGGCTCCAGTATTCGAATATGTTTTCGTTTTATCTTAATTCATAAGAACTTCGACTATAACTAGGGGTGTTCATGGTCCCTTGGAAAGAATCTCATTGTGATGCAACCAGTGTGACCACGAACCAACCGCGATAGAACCACGCTGAGTAGTATAAAAATGAATTGCGAAAGCTTAAAATTCAGTCTCACCTCTCAGGGTATACTTCACTAGCTTACGAAAATCAGTATCTAGAAAGAGTTCTCCACTTGACAGACGATAATGAAATGGTATTTTTTTTTCTAGAATCTGAAGATGAATGATAAAAAATTTGAATAGCAATCAGGCTCTTACGTTTATGATCCCCCCCCCCTTTAATGTATCAAGCTTTTAATGTATCAAAGGAAATTCTGACATCAAGTTCTTTGGTCTGTATACAAATCTTTTAAAAGTACCTATAAAGTTACAACCGAGGTGTTGACCAGTTTCTACCACAAGCTATACATATCGGAGCACTACTTTTTCTAGGACACATGGCACACTTCCACACCGCATGTCTTGTGCCACTTGGTGTAGACGATAGTTTGAAGTGGGTAACCACTTAGTCATGAAAACTCAAAACTTTAATCGGCTAAAAATACTTACATCACTGTTAATTTTTTATTGTCAATAAGTATGTATTAACGTTATATGTCGAATTTTTATCCTTTCTTAGAATTGGCTTAACGATGGTAAAAATAAAAAGAGAAATGTATAAAATAAAAGGAAACACAGAATGACATTATTATTGGTTTTTATAATTCAAAATGTGTTGTTTGGCATTTTCGGAAGGGTTAAGATTTGCACTCCATCCCCTCAAAAAAAGCAAGTTATGACGATTTTTCTAAGCTGTTATTTCCAAGATTTATTTTCCTTTTTTTACATTTTTTCTCTGTTTCAAATCATGTTATATCTTTTTTCTCTCTCCCTTACTAAATAATTCGAAATTGAACCCTATTGCAGCCGTTTTTTTTTTTTTTGGGGGGGGGGGCAAAAAATTCGGATAATCTGAATTAGAAGTGTCCAGAAATTCGTTACAGTTTTTTATTTCTGCCTCCCTTGTAACATCCACTGCATCCTGATATTAGAGAGTTGTCTGTGTAAAAAAAAAAAAAATAAATAAAAAAAAAAAAAAAAAAAAACTCAGACAGCTCTTACTTTGTCTCCCTTTGAAGTATCCTGACTGCTGCCCTGTTTCAGTGGACGGTGCTTAAAATCCGTCTTTTTGTAATAGTGTTTACTCAGGTGATTCCCAAACCAGCTGCAAGTTCTTCAGTTTACCTTTCTTGGATTCTAATTTGTAAATTCTTTATATTGTGAATATATTCAAAACGCAATCTCCTTCTTTTCTGAATAATTGCTTACGACCAAAAATGGCAACCTAGATATTTGATACTATTCTAAATAGTTTTGGAATTCCTAGGTAAGCTGCCAGCGTTGCAGTTTAGTTTTTGTTTCTGTTTCAGGCCCATAAATGGTATTACTGATGCTACTGTTCTTGCTTTAGCGTTTTGAGTTAATGGATTTAGTGACACGCCTTCTGCAAGACTCGTGTATTAAAGAAAGACAATGTTCTAGTTGTATCACCGCACTTTTTAATAGCATAGGGATAACACCTTTTATATAATCTTTGAACTTGCACCCAGTCAACTTCTTAGTCTCAGAATCATCAATGTTTTGTTAAACTGTCACAGCTAAACAGGAATGATTAAGCATGCTTCCTCTAAATTTCTGGAAGTAAGCACGAGGAAGATCTTCAGGGGAATATCTCTAACTTCCTCTAGTCTAAACATGCTTTTCCCATCAGAAAGGCTGATGACGTTTTTGCTGCTTTCTTGATTCTCAGCCCTCCTGGACGGAAGGAAGTCTTGGCAGAGTTCTTTTTTTTATGGACTAGTAATAATCGGATGGGTCTTTGGCCTTCAATCAGAACTTGGAGTGAAAGTAGCGTTCTCGCCAAGTCCACGGAATTGTCCAGAAATTGTGCAAATGGATTGCTGTTTTTTTGGTAACTTTGCCTAACTCCTAATATGTTTTTGGAGTCTCCTGGAATTTATAAGTATTTGATTGACACAAGTCAGTAAACTTTAAGCAGAGTAAGACAGTTAGTATCTGTGAGATGTTGCAACATATCAAGCCCCAGCTTTTAGTTATCCTATAACAAATTTCATACAGTATTACTCACAATGTTTCAGTTTTTTACCACTGTCTCTCTCCCAGAAACTTGGTGTTTTGAATTTAATTACTAAATAGATCCCACCCCTCAGAGAATGGTTCTCTCACCCACAAGAAGGAATTTCGAGAGAAATGACTTTGAAGTTTTAGTGTTCCTTTATATACCAGAATTGAATATTTTAGCTTTCATGTGCATCAGAGTTCTTTTGACTGAAAGAAAACCTTACAATGGGGTGAGTTACTTCGCTAAAAGAGTATCATATGGCCCATATGCATAGGGAATAGATGGGGTCAACTCCTTCTTGGTCCTGGTCTGACGAATTGTCCCTCCCTAGAAATGTGGAAACGGTGGCCGAAAGTCACACTTTCATGTTTTTAGACTAAAATCGCATTGTCTTATTTTGGAGGCAAAGCAAGAACGCTCTGTTTACAAAGGCTCGTTAAAATTATCTAAAATATCAATTAACGATTCACAGTAATGTTTGTTACAAGCCACAGCTCATCTTACGATATCGCCGATTTTGAATATTTAATTTTCTCTGATTCCTTTGTAATATCTCTATAGTTCTTATATTTGCATAACTCTTCATAATTAGCTTGTCTTCGCGTTTTTGGATGCAAATTCGAATTTTTATAATAGGTTGGTTGCTAAACACAAAAGCACATATAAATATATATATATATATATATATATATATATATATATATATATATATATATATATATATATATATATATATATATATATATACTCGTTTGTTTTGTTTTGTCTGTTTGTTTTCTACACTTCTTTTTCTCGTTTTCGGTCAGAAATATTGCGCTTAAATGGACTATAAGATAGCCCAAAGCTACCATAAGGCTGCTTCCTGCTCTGACCAGTGGCAAATTCAGATTTAATTTTTAGGGGGCGTCGATAAAAAGTTGGTTCCCCTGTCAGTATGTTCGCCCCTCCAACCCAGTAATTCTTGCAATGTTTGACCTTCTGGGGAATGCATGTGCCTCCTAAACCAGCCCATGGATCTCTCCCTGGCTCTGAAGAATTATTTCTGGTAGAAAAATAGCCATTAAGTAACTTCATTTATTTCATTGCCTACAACTTGCCCTCCTATTAAGATCATGTCGATATCTCGAAAGATATGAATCATAATGACACCTAAATCCGCCTCTTTTATTCAACTATCTTCAAATGAAATAATTTTTCTAATTCAAATTCATAGAGGTATTTCGAGCAAAGGATAATTATTTTTTCTAGTGCAGTTACAGGTTTCAAACTTCCTGTGATAGGGGTGAATTTATGCTCGATTTTATCTAATGAAAATTCAATGAGTTTCCGTGCAAGGAAGAATAGAACTAAAGTCGATTGTTTACTGTTTTTGCTTGTTGAATTTTCAAGGGCTCTTTCGGGCTTAAAAGACGTAATGATATCAATCTCCAATGCCTCTGACAGATTCCCAGCCAAGCACGTCTACAGGGAAGAAGAGGGGCATGGGCCAACCCACTCGCATCAGAATGTCCTGGCGTTAACAATTGTTTCTGTGTTTTTTTTTGTATTTTTACTAAATTAATCCGTTTTGACGTTTTTGCAAAGTTATACCCCCCCCCATAATAAAATTCGCCCTCTTCCCAACAAAAAAAGAATCTAACAAATGAAAATGTAGTGAAAACGAACATAATGTTTTAGAACAGCCCTAGAAAAAAACAACAAACTTTAAATGATATAGAAAACATATTTTTATATAATTTGAATAAGAAGTTCCCAGATATTCAAGAAAAATTTGGGATTAAGTGGGTTTTGACTCCGAGTCCTCTCTTGTACGTCCTTGCCCCTGGGGCTACTTTCTATTACGATTATATTTGCAGAAAATAGCTGCAACCTAGTCAAAAGTTATCTACAGCCCATAGTAACCGAACAATCGAAAAGTGTTTCGAAAAAACATACCAAATAAACAGTGTAATGAGAAATTTTTTCCTATGTTCTGTTACTTGATGATGAGCCTGCGTTATATTAATAAGAAAATTCGTATGTGACAAAAGATTTAAAAGGTCCTGGAATTTGACTTAAATCGCAACACTCTTATTAGAGTGTACATAATGGGTGGTGACAAGTACACTACGTGCCTGTTGTACAAAACTACTCTCACAAGATATTTGTGTCCATTTCAAATATTTATTTTAATCTTCGTTTACCCGGTAATTCTATATCTATTCTTGTGTCATTTATATAAACAAAACCCTAACTGCCCTGTTTTTTTTTTTTTTTGCCTTGAAGTGGTATATTAAGTTTTTTTTTTTACTATACCCAAGTATCCGAAATTTAAACAAAAATTATCTATTAAAATGTTTTAGTAGGATTGAAAATGGTAATATTTCTAAACTATCTGATCTTCGTTGAATTAAAGATCGGACTCGAGTTGTTACTATCTTATCTCAGATTCGAGAAAAGCCTTGGGTCTGACTATCTAAGGGATGGTTTTCAGCCTTTATTCGACGTAAAACGCGCTTGATTCGAGTATCTCGGCTATTAGCCCTTTCCTCAACTTGCATCTCATCGGATTTTGGAATCGAAATTTGGTAGAAGACAATTCCTATCTAAGTGGGCTAAAATATTAGAGGGCTAAAGTTGGCACAAAATAAAATTAGAAAGTTGGAGCATCATGTTGCTTAGAAATAATTATAACTTGATTTATTTAAAATTGGGATAAAAAGAAAATGCAGCATTGTTTTGCTAATACAATCAGTTACTTAACTTTGACTGAAGTCTCCTACCGGGTGCTGCTCGGCGGAGAGAGTGACGTCTGCCTCCTCCATCCCCTTCGGTCCATGGCGAGTATTTGCTCTTCGCCCTGTTGGATTCTTGCCATCGTCAAGAACAGTCAGTTAGCCTAAACAGTAGTACCAAGTCACAGAAATGTAGGGGGGAGAGAAGAATTTTTTTGATGCTATTATCAAAAGAAGGATCAGCAAAACAGTGTTGATAAGGGAAAAATTTAAAATAAATCAACAATAATTGTTGATAAGGGAAAAAAATTAAAAATTTAACTTTGTAAAATGACAGGGAAATATAAAAGAAAATATGTCAATGTAAGAATAAGCAGGAAATGTATGGTAGTCCCTCTTTGATTTTCCTTATCAACACTGCCTTGCTGATCCTTCATTTGAGAATAGCATCAAAAAATTTTTATCTCCTTCCCCCTACATTTTCGTGAATTGGTACTACTGTGTAGTCCAGGGCGAACTGACTGTATTAGCAAAACAATACCGTCCCATTTTTCCCTTGGTTTTTCTTGATTTATTTAAAATTGGGATAAAAAGAAAATGCAGCATTGTTTTGCTAATACAATCAGTTACTTAACTTTGACTGAAGTCTCCTACCGGGTGCTGCTCGGCGGAGAGAGTGACGTCTGCCTCCTCCATCCCCTTCGGTCCATGGCGAGTATTTGCTCTTTGCCCTGTTGGATTCTTGCCATCGTCAAGAACAGTCAGTTAGCCTAAACAGTAGTACCAAGTCACAGAAATGTAGGGGGGAGAGAAGAATTTTTTTGATGCTGTTATCAAAAGAAGGATCAGCAAAACAGTGTTGATAAGGGAAAAATTTAAAATAAATCAACAATAATTGTTGATAAGGGAAAAAAATTAAAAATTTAACTTTGTAAAATGACAGGGAAATATAAAAGAAAATATGTCAATGTAAGAATAAGCAGGAAATGTATGGTAGTCCCTCTTTGATTTTCCTTATCAACACTGCCTTGCTGATCCTTCATTTGAGAATAGCATCAAAAATTTTTTATCTCCTTCCCCCTACATTTTCGTGAATTGGTACTACTGTGTAGTCCAGGGCGAACTGACTGTATTAGCAAAACAATACCGTCCCATTTTTCCCTTGGTTTTTCAGCATACAGTTTGAAAAGAGCGCTTCTGAGTTGAATCATAATGGCTGATATAAAATGAATAACTAAAGTCCAGATCGTCAATTTTCTAATCACCCAAAATACACGGTCAAATCTGCCAATCCTTCGTCCACGAAATTAAATAGGCCTAGAAGAGTTCTGAAGTGTTGTGATTCTCCAACAATACGAAAAGCCTTTCAATTATAAAACTACTCTTGTAAGCCTTCTTTGAACTCCTTCAATCTTTGTTCATCTGTGACATTTATTGAGGAATAAACTGGCGTGTAATATTACAGAACAAGGTGCTTAAATCCTTCAAAACGAACTGCTTCAACAACTGAAGAAGACAATGTATCTTACTGTTCAATAATTTTAGTATCAAATTAATGTTGTCCTTAGTTTGTCAATATAAAGTTTGAAAGGGTGCTGGAAAGTTGAATGATGAGGGCTAAATAGAATGAAAAGATGACGTCAACATCGTATATATTCTTCCAGAAAAATATTAGTTAGATCGGCAGGAAAAGTCTCCCAGTTATAAAACTAGTCTTTTACCCTTTCTTTAATCTTCTTCAACCTAGGACGGTAATAGGAAGGAAAAGGACAAGGGAAAATGAAAAAAAAATGTAAAGAAGGGAAAACAAGGATTATAGCACCTAGTTAAAAATAGAAGAGAGTTATGCAACTATTCTCGATCGATATATTTGCATATTTCTCTTCTGCTGTTCACTGACTTATTATCCTCGTTTTCTCTTCATCACGATTTTTTTTTCGCTTTTCGTACTTAGCCTGTGTGGTCTCAGATATTGTGAAGATGGCAGTGGTGTGGGGATTTGCCTCCATTATATCCGGTTAAATCGGAAAAAATGAGGAATTTTTTAACTTACGAAGGAGTGATCGGATCTAAATGAAATTTGGTGTTTGGAAGGATATCGTGTCTCAGAGCGCTTATTTTAAATCCCGACTGGATCCGGTGACATTGCGGGGAGTTGGGGGAGGGAGCTAAAATCTTGGAAAACGCTTAGAGTTGGAGGGATCGGGATGAAACTTGGTGGGAAAAATAATCACACGTCCTTAGGGTTAATTCTGAAAAATTAGAAAAATAAGGTATTTTTATTTTACGAAGGAGTGATCAGATCTTAATGAAATTTGATGCTTGGAAGGATATCGCGTCTCAGAGCTTTTGTTTTAAATCCCGACTGGATCCGGTGACATTGCGGGGAGTTGGGGGGAGCTAAAATCTTGGAAAACGCTTAGAGTGGAGGGATCGGGATGAAACTTGGTGGGAAAAATAATCAGAATTCCTAGATACGTGATTGACAAGACCAGAAGGGATTTGCTCTCTTCGGGGGAGTAAGGGGGGGAGGTTTGATTCTGAAAAAAATGAGGTATTTTTAACTTACGAAGGAGTGATCAGATCTTAATGAAATTTAATATTTGGAAGGATATCGTGTCTCAGAGCTCTATTTTTAAATCCCAACTGGATTTGGTGATATTGGGGGGAGTTGGGGGGAACCTAAAATATTGGAAAACGCTTAGAGTGGAGGGATCGGGATGAAACATGGTGGGGAAAATAAGCACAAATCCTAGATACGTGATTGACATAACCAGAACGTATCCGATCTCTGGGGGAGTTGGGGGGAGGGCAAGGGCTAATTCTAAAAAAATAGAAAAAATGAGGTATTTTTAATTACAAAGGAGTGATCGGATCTTAATGAAATTTAATATTTAGAAGGAACTCGTAACGTAGATCTCTTATTTTAAATCCCGACCGGATCCGGAGTCGGTGGGGGGAGGGGAGAAAAATCGAGATATTTTAACTTACGAACGGGTGACCGGATCTTAATGAAATTCGATATTTAGAAGGAACTCATGTCTCAGATCTTTTATTGCAAATCCCGACCAGATCTGTTGACATTGGAGGGAGTTGGAGAGGGAAACCGGAAATCTTGGAAAACACGTATAAATGTCGCAGATACGTGATTGACGTAACCGGACTGGATCCGCTCTCTTTGCGGGAGTTAGGGGGTGGGGTTCAGTGCTTTGGCGAGTTTGGTTCTTCTGGACATGCTAGGAAGATGAAAGTTGGTAGGCGTGTCAGGGAGCTGCACAAATTGACTTGATAAAGTCGTTTTCCCCGATTCGACCATTTGAGGGGCTGAAGGTAGAGGAAAAATTAGAAAAATTGAGGTATATATAACTTAGGATTGGGTGATCGGATCTTAATGAATTTTGATATTTAGAAGGACCTCGTGATTCAGAGCTCTTATTTTAAATACCAACCGGTATTAAGTCTCTGATTTTCCTTATAAAGCAATCTATTGATTCTTAGAATTTTGCCAGAGTTCATACCATATGAGCTCTTGGCTCTTAGCTCTTTATTTGTTTCTGCATTTAGGAAATATAAAAGAAAATTATTGTCCCCTTCTCCTTCTAAGTCCTCGTGCATGACACCACTGTCGACCCTATGTTCATTTGTCAAACTTTTTGGGGACCATACTGAAGTACAATATTCAATTAGAGAGTGCTTAAATTATTCAACACTAACTGATTTAATAATCAAAGAAGGCAAGGTGTTCCGCGACTTAGTAACTGTGTTAGTATACCTTTTCCTCTTGGTTTCTCAGGATAAAGTGTGTTTCATATATACCTCATATGAAATATATATATATATATATATATATATATATATATATATATATATATATATATATATATATATATATATATATACTAGCTGTTGGGGTGGCGCTTCGCGCCACCCCAACACCTAGTTGGTGGGGGCGCTTCGCGCCCCCCCCAAGCCCCCCCGCGCGCGTAAGTCGTTACGCGCCATAATAGTTACGCGCCATTGTAGTTGTGTCCCTATGTCCCACCTGTGAATATAGATATATATATATATATATGGTTTTAACTACGTAAAACTTGCGAATATACAACATTCTTTGCTGTCCCATTGTCTTTGCATATAAATAGATTGTCAGGTTATCCCCCTGTTTCCCCCGGTGTCCCCGTTGTAGTTGTGTCCCTGTGTCCCGGTCGTCATTTATATTCCCTGTGTCCCGGGTCCCGGTCATCATTTGTATCCCGGTGTCCCGGTCTGTATATACATTCGTTTTTTAGTTTTGTTTTTCTCCTTTATTTTTTTCCTTTTTTTTTCTTTTTTAGCTTATTTAGATTTTTAGATTTTTTAGTTTTTTTTATTAGTTTTTAGTTTTTATTTCTTTTTAGTTTTTTTGTCCCGGTCGTCATTTATATCCCCCTGTTTCCCCCGGTGTCCCCGTTGTAGTTGTGTCCCTGTGTCCCGGTCGTTATTTATATTCCCTGTGTCCCGGTCGTCATTTGTATCCCGGTGTACCGGTCTGTATATACATTCGTTTTTTAGTTTTGTTTTTCTCCTTTATTTTTTTCCTTTTTTTTTCTTTTTTAGTTTATTTAGATTTTTAGATTTTTTAGTTTTTTTATTAGTTTTTAGTTTTTTTTTCTTTTTAGTTTTTTTGTAGTTTTTACCTTCTTTTTAGTTTTGTTAATTTTTTTTTTTACTTGTGTCCTGGTCGTCATTTATACTCCCTGTGTCCCGGTGCTTTGTTGATTGCTAATCGAACATTCCTTTTGTCCTGGTCGCTTTCTCTTTGAGTGTCGTCATTTATTTTTTTCTTTTTTAGTTCTTTTAGTTTTTACCTTTTTTAGTTTTTTTTTAGTTTTTAGTTTTTTTAGTTTTTTACCTTTTTTTAGTTTTTTTAGTTTTTTAGCTTTTTTATTTTTTTTATTAGTTTTTAGTTTTTTTGTAGTTTTTGCCTTTTTTTTTAGTTTTTTGTCCTGGTCGCTTTCTCTTTGAGTGTCGTCATTTATTAGTTTTTTCCTTTTTTTTTTTAGTTTTTTATTGGTTTTTACCTTTATTTTAGCTTATTTTTCAGTTTTTTCCTTTTTTTTAGTTTTTTTTTATTTTTTATTTTTTTTAGTTTTTTACCTTTTTTTAGTTTTTTTAGTTTTTTTAGTTTTTTAGCTTTTTTACTTTTTTTATTAGTTTTTAGTTTTTTTTTGTAGTTTTTGCCTTTTTTTAGTTTTTTCAGTTTTTTTTTAGTTTTTTATTGGTTTTTACCTTTATAGTTTTTTTAGTTTTTTAGCTTTTTTATTTTTTTTATTAGTTTTTAGTTTTTTTTGTAGTTTTTGCCTTTTTTTAGTTTTTTCAGTTTTGACGTCACCTAATCCAGTTATATAGTAACTAAAATTGTACAGTTCAATATCTATTGTTTAATTCCCCAGGAGGTAGGCCTAATACTTTCACCCTGCTAAAATTTCGGAGCTTACACGAATCTCTGATGATAAGTATCTTATTGTGTTTTATGATGATGCTAATTACAAAGGTTTAATGTCCAATAAATAAGTCAAATATTGATTTTTGTGAAGTTTTTTAATATTCACGGAAGAAGATGAATATTCTTTTTATGATTTCATCTTGAAGGTGACAATTCAATGTATAAAGACAAATTAATTGCGAAGGAAAAAGCTCAAAATAAAGCTTGTTATTGCTCCATTAATTCATATTTACATCTAGAACCTCTGATAAAAATAGATATAAAAAAAAACTTCTTTTAAAAGTTTTTTTCTTCGTCATGTGCTGTACACCACGGAGCGTCACTTGTTCTACAATGCGCGGCGCATTTCTGTCTTGCCAAGTTTCTTTTTACCACGCATGTAACATATTGTGCATGCCATGCTTCCTCTGTATTTGAAGTGGGCAACTCCTCAAAAATTTTGTTCCGTCATCCATTTATACATAATTTTATACATATTTTTTTTTTAATTCCTGTCACTTGAGTTACACCTATAAGCTTTCATATGTTTGTCATATTTGCATTATAAAAAAAAATAAATGTAATCATGTGTCTAAAGCTATTATATGGAAGTGTCTGTGCTTGTTAATGGACATTAGCTGTCAAGATTGTAGTTTTTCCTTAATCACTGGGTGAGACTACATTAAAAGTTGGAAGTATACGAATTGTTCTTTTTTTGTACTGCTAATAAAAAGGGCCCTTGATTGTGCATCCTCCACCCTATGGTTTTGTGCAATCTTTTTTTGTACGCCCTTAGACTAATTTAAACTAATCTTTTTTGTTGTCATTGAAAAATGGCGCCCCTTTAAACGGGTAGCCTACCAAGGTTTTGTTTTTCTGGAGGTTGGTTGGGCTTTGTGTTACATACATTTCTGTTATGTTGTATATGATTTTCTGTAGAGTTAATTGTGGTTTGGTTTGGTGTGGTTGGTTTGGTGAGGTGGAAGTTTGGTGAAATTTTGGGAGCAATCGTAAAAAATCTCCAGAATTCTTGAGGTTCAGTAGGGGGATATGTCTGAGTTGTGAAAGCCGGGGTTATTCCTCCTCCCGGAACCTGACAAAATTACAGAAAAGAAAATTTTCTTTTTCTCTTTGGGATGACCTTGAATATAGTGGCTTAATTTTTTTTTTTCTGTTGCATTATTATGTTCGCCCCTCCCCCGATCTGTAAAAATACGCTTTTTATGTTCCTTTCATTGAAAAATGCCTTTTATTGATATTATCATTGAAAAAATTGAAAAACAATAAAATCACCCCTACTAGATTTTATAAGTACATTCTCCTCTCTCTACATTTTCGGGAATTAACGCCACTACGAGGCCCCCTGCGTATATAGGCCTACCTGCTGCCACTATATTACAAGGATCTTTATATCCCATTATCCATCAAAGTGACTTATTATTTAAAACATCCTCATCTCAAAATTGTATCGAGGAGGGGGATAGGGCCTTTAAACACCTCCCCCAAGATGTTTTTCGACTCGAAAAATGTTACAAAAATGGAAATTAACAATTTTTTGTTCGTTTTAAAGTTTTTGTACCTCTCCCCCTCCCCCGAACAAAATCTTTGATACACCCTTGCCTTACCATCAAAATACTATTCTTTTTCTATATAGGCTGTTATTTTAGGTTATTGTATTGAACGTTCTCATTTCCATCATTTTTTTCTTTTTTGGAGGGTAAACTACATAAGGGTTCAGAAAATCCTCAAATCAAAAAATCAATCGGTAAAACTTTTTACCATGTTAGCATCTTAAGAAAGAATGGCCAAATAAAGGAAATCAAAATTGTGATTATTATTTATTATCTAACGAATTCCTTTTGTAATGGAGGATCCATTTACAAATAGGCAAAAGCAATAAAATTCTGATCCCATAGTCAGGACCCTCACCTTTTATGGGTCGTAAATCTCTTCTGTCAGTTTCATCTTAAAGGTACAGTAAATCATCCCCAATCCGGAGACGTGTCAGCAACCTCGCAAGGTAGATTTGGGACCATTATAAGAATCTTAGAAGATTTTATCCGATTTTGCTTCAGTATCTCGTCTGTATGCTTGTATTTTCACCCTAATTGACTTACTTTTGAAGTGGAAGGATCTTAATCAGGAAGCTTTATTTTGTTTTTTAAATGTATAAATTTGACGGATCTAATGGTAGTTCACTGAGTCCACTCCCTCCTCAAATCTGAAATAATGTTGATTATTTAACCTTGGGGAATCTTCATATATTGCGAGAAAAATAAATATAACGAATATTTAGGCAAAATCCTAATATGATCGATGCACCAACGTTGGGTGACCCTTGCCCGTGCTCTTTTGAGATCTCGGGATTTCTAAGCCTTGTTTCATATTCCTTTATTTTTCTACCTCTGACATACCCCCCATCCTCCCTCTAAGGAAATTATAACACTAAAGCAAAACGATCTAATACAAAGTATAAACCTGGAAAATGGAAGCCACAAAAGCGAAGAACTAAAGTAAAAAACAAAGAAAGCGGATTTAAGACCAAAAAATAAATCAAAATTTACTATTTATCTATGTTTTACTAGTTATAAATAAGTTGCTCGCAGTTCTGTTAAATAATAAAAGTAAAAAAAATAGTTCTTCATTGTTTGAATTTCATTTTGTGTTCTGTAAAGCCTTATCTATTTTTAATCCTCTTTACTTGTTATGCGTATTTTCCTCTATCTTATCCCTTCAAATTAAACAATCTATATCAATTAATCAATTGGCTCTTAAAATATTTAGAAAGTTAGTCTTTTTTCATTATATTGAACATCCTCTTTTTTCACTCAGAACAATATTTAAGAAATGGGATTTTGATCCCATTTTAGAGGATGCTAGGATAGTGTAAAGAAAAAAAATCGCCATATTATCCGAAGATTCTTTTTTATACGTGCGAAATAATCACAGTATATATTCTTGCCCTTGCTTTTACTGAACTGCTGTCAAATTTTGGAGATTATTTTTGTGTATTATAAGTTTTTTCATGTTTGGCTTCAGATCTTTATTGATATTAAATATAAAAAAAAAAACAGTTTTTTAAACTGAAAGTAAGGAACGACGTTAAAACTTAAAACGAACAGAAATTAGTCCGTATATGAAAGGGGCTGTTCCCTCCTAAACGGCCCGGTCTTCACGCTAAAGTTCGAACCTTTCTCACAAGTCTACTTTTTAAAACAATAAAAAACTTTAGCGTAAAGAGGGGGCGTTTAGGAGGAAACAGCCCCTTTCATATGCGGAGTAATTTCTGTTTGTTTTAAGTTTTAATGTCGCTCCTTGCTTTCAGCTGAAAAAACTTGTTTGTTTTTTTATTTAATTTCTGAACGTTTTTGAATTAATACATGTTTTGATTTTGGCTCCCCGCACATGAATAATTAGAACGAAACTTGGATATTATTTTTTTGTGGCTAAATGGCTTTCTCATAGTTTCGATCGGATGATTTTGAGAAAAAAGGGGTGGAGGAGGAGGTATTTTTGTTTTTAAAGAACGTTTTTATTAGTAATAAATATACGTAACTTACGAATTAACTTAAGTAAAGAGCTTCTATATCTGTATATTTTTCTTAAGTATATGATAGGGTTTGCCCCCTCGTCAATACATCGCTCTTGACACTAAAGCTTAAATTTTATTTCAATTCTTTAAGAATGGCCGTCACAAAGGTCGTAGAATAAATAGTTTAAATTAGAAAAAAAATACTTCAGCGTAAAGAGAGAAGTATTTAGGAGCAGGTGAACCTCGTCATACGTGTAATAATTTCTGTGCGCTTTAAGTTTTAATGCTGCTCCTTACATCCAGTTGAAAAGACTTTTCATATTTATTTTTTTAAAGAATGCCAGGAAATCCTGCGCCTCCTTCATGGAATTTTTCTTCCTCAATGATAAATTCTCCATGGAAAGATCATCCCACGTAACCCTCTCCCTCTTGACCCCCCTCCCTCCAACCAGAAAAAATCCCCCTAAAAACGTCTGTACACTTCCCAAATATCATTTCTATATGTAAACAATGGTCAAAGCTTATGACTTGCAGCACCTCCCCCGGGGACTGTGGGGAGCAAGTGATCCTCAAAGATATAGTTATTAGGTTTTTCGACTATTTTGAACAAAATGGCTATCTCAAAATTTTGATCCTGTGACTTCGGGGGGAAATTAGCATGGAAGGGGGCCTAGGTGCCCTCCAATTTTTTTGGTCACTTAAAAAGGACACTTAGAATGAGCCCTTTTGCAACATTCAAGGACCACTGGGTCAAAACGATCACCCCCTGGGGAAAAAAAAACAAATAAACACGCACCCGTGATTGGCTTGTCTATTCAGAAACCAGCAAGAACCTGTTCATTAAAAAATATACTTTAAGAAATATTTGCTCTATATCGTTCACTATTTTGTGTAGGTATGCACGATTTTTCAATTTTACTAGAAACTGTATAATTTACTTGAATTTTTTCCCCTATAAATTATAATGCAAAAATTAAAGAAAATTCCAAGAATTACGTAAAAATATCGTATGAATTTTGAGATGTAGGATGGGCCAAGGCCCACTTCTGCGTACGTGCGGCGTATGTCAAGGGATTATAAACTTCTTGTTATTCCTGTGAAAAACAAACTTCATGTGTAGTCACCATCAGTGAAACATACTCGAAATTCTGCTTTTCCATATATTGGATTGCATGGGATATTTATGCAAGCTTTGATTGACAGCTTCTTGAATATTTAAAAAGTTCAATCGAAGATTTATTTCTTATCAGCTATTCAGATTGGAAATTAAATACAATGCACTTTGAGAATTGATTAACAAACATTCTGGAATATATTAAAAGATATGCTTAAATAATGCCGGAAATCAGACTGCTTTTCCATAATAACAAAGGTGTTATATTCAATTGCTAGGGAGATTTGAATTGAACTGAAATCATATTATATTTAAATGTTGTGTATATTGTTGTTGAACTTTATTGGTTATGCCCATGCCACGCATGTACACTCGAATTTTTCGGAGGGAGGGGGGGATAAAAAAGATGCATAATTTGAAATAGAAGCGCAGAAAAATTTGGAGAAAGCTAGAATACACGGTTCCCCCTGCGTACGACCATGGCCACTATAGTCGAAACATCTGTCAGTGAGGCTCAGGAGGGGTAAGACTTTCACCCGAGCTTCGCCCAAAAATTGGGAAAATGATATACATATCTTTTTTTGAAAATCGGTCTGATTTTCAAGAAAAGGGGAAAATATCCTCTAAAAGTCATAGAATTCTAATGAAAACCATACCATCAGATTCAGCATATCAGAGAACCCTACTGTAGAGGTTTCAAGTTCCTATCTGCATAAATGTGTATTTTTTTTTGCCAAATAAAGATCAGCGATATTTGTTTACTTGTTTTTTCCTAGGGGGGATTGTATCGACCCAGTGGTCCTCGAATATTGGTAGAGGACGCATTTTAACAAAGATTAGAAGTTATAGTGCCCTTTTTAAGTGAACAAAAACATTGGAGGGCATCTTGGCTCCTCCCATGCCCCTTTTTTCTCAAAATCGTCTGATCTAAATTTTGAAATGGTCATTTTCCTAAGTATAGTTGAAAGGCCGAATAACTATACCTTTGGAGATATCATGATCCCTCACAACCGCTGGGGAAAGGTCTTTCACTTATAAAATTTGCCCATTGTTTACGTATAGTATTTGTTATTGGGAAGTATGCTTACATTTTTCTTGTTGGGGGATGAATTTTCTGCTGGGGGGATTTTTCAGGGGGAAATTTACACTGGTGGAATTTGCCAGAATTCCTATTCTAAATTCTTCTTATGTCTTGTTTTCTCTTTGTCGACTCAATTTTACGCGTGAAAATATTAAGGATAATTGCCTGGGATAAATTTTCACCTGTATTAAATTGTTTAGAAGATATATTCGTGGGGAGGAGGGATTTTCTAAGGAGGTGGAGCCAGATTTCCTGACACTTTTTAAAACACGATCAGAAATAAATAAAAAAAAACAAGTTTTTTCAACTGTAAGTAAGGAGCAAATATTAAAACTTAAAACGAACAGAAATTAAACAATGGGCAAATTTCATAACTTACAGACTTCTCCCCACGGGTTGTGGGGGGGGGGGCATGTTAACCCTAAAGGCATAGTTCAACTATCCTGAACAGAATGACCATTTAAAAATTAAATAGAAATACCAATTTATTTACCAAAGTTAAATACCAAAAGTTACACCAACATGAGGACATGAAACCTAAGTAATAAATTCTTATTCAACAGTAACTATCTCTTCTTAGTTGAGAAAGTAAGAATGAATTTACTCATAAAAGTATGGAAACGTTGTGGATGGAACATTTGCTTTTTGTTTTTTATACCCCCCCCCCCATTCCCCGAAGAATTGCTATTTCAAGCATTCTCTTCTTAAGGATCAACCTTTTTATATTTTTTTTTTTATATTTTTCAGGATTCATGATTTACTCGTTGGTGCTCCTTTTTATCACGGGAAAGACACAGGTGGTGCTGTTTATATATTCCAAAATACACCGGAGGGATTTACTGAATACACACCGTATACAAAGTTAACTGGAAAGCCAGAATCGAGGTAAGTTCTTTTCTGCAAAACTGTCCCTCATGCATTAATCATATTAACTTTTTCTTAATTTTGATCTGTGATTTAAAGCCAGAAGCTGTGATGACATGCCATGAGATGATATATATATATATATATATATATATATATATATATATATATATATATATATATATATATATATATATATATATATATATATATATATATATATATATATATGTATATATATATATATATAATTGTGTGTGTATATATGTGTTTAAAAACCACATTTTGATGAAAGCGTAATGCGAGAATACTGGTTCTTCAACATAGCAGAGGAAAACGGCTAATTTCCATTGCGTAATTGGGTACATTATAAGGGGGAAAAGCAGAAAAAAAGAAAATAAAAAATAACGGAAAATTATGCAGTAAACACGAAATAAGCGATCTTTACTCTCGAAGGAACAGAGGAGACCAAGTGCAATTTTCAATCAAATTTTTCATTGCAAGACCAATCCCAAATTTCTCATTCAAATTATGAAATATTTTACATGTTTTCTCATTATTGTCCCCCCTCCCAAAAAATACCTGCCTATGCTCCTCGCCCTTGATGTAGCCTTTTGAGGTCTCTAGCCCCACATGTTTGGTGTAACATTTGTTAACCGACCATTTTGGGGTGGTATATTCTAATTTTGCTGTATATGTTGAAGCTTACATAATAATCCATATTAAATTAAGGACAGTTAGTCCTGTAAAGGAATACACTAAGAACTTTTCTTCAGCCAGCTCTATAGATTAGCTCTGAAGCTTGGCCTCCATAGGAGCTTTTATTAAAAGGGTTTGTCGAACTTAATTTGAATAGTAAACACCCCCTTCCCGTACGTTTGCAGATATAGTCTTTAACAGAACATCCTGCAATTGAATTTAAAACTTTGATAACTTAGAGTACCTAATGAGATCTGAAACTAACTTACCTTAATACTTGAAATTTGAAGTGCCGTGGACAGTAAAAATGGCATCTCGTTGTTTGAATTGGTTATTAGGCGATATCACGGATGGCTCATGTTTGGGAGGGCTCAAAAAAGAAAGCATCAAAAACTTGTTTCTATGCATTTTATGACCTTGTTAAGAGTCTGCCAAAAATTTTGGGGGAGGGTGGTTCAAACCCCCTAATCCTTCCCCTGAGTACGGCCTTTATTGGGTGAGTGGAAACTTACACAGCTGTAAGATATGTAAAGGTTAATAAGATGTTTATACAAGTTCTTACAAAATCAGGAAACATGGGATATTCAATTTTTAATGAAAGACATCCATGTACAATTGTCCTATTTCGGTTGTAGCAGGCTGGCAAATTAAAAAAAAAAAATTGAAACTCATGGGTGGGAAATACGCAAAAATAAGTTATAAACACTTGGTACCAAACTGTTTAAGAAGGTGTAGCATTCCTTTAAAGGCTTAGTTGCCTTTCGGAATCAAGACATTTGTAATGTTCCGATTTTTTAGAGACGAAAAGTCTTGTCAAATTTATCTAATTCCTTTTGCTGATTGTTCAACTTGGCAACACTTACAAAAATGGGATGCTAACCTATAAAAAGTGTATAATTTTGAAACAATCCAAAGCATAATAGCGGAAAATTACGGTCGCTAGGTATGAGTCGACCTCAGATAGGTCCAAGCGGCTAAAATTATTTTATTTTGATGTTTTTGGACACCTAAAATTTCAATCAATAAATTACCTACTTCAAAGCACTTAATCATACCCTTTTAAACAATTTTCATTCTTAAGGACCAAATGATAATTATTTAGTTTCAAAATGAGTGTTTTGACACCTGTAATCCAGAAATTATGAGTAGGAAGTAGGCATATTAATCTTTAATTTGACGCTTGTCAAAGCAAATCCAAATTAAGCGTGCTTTTTGATAGTAGGCTTAAGGACAGAAAGTTGATGGGAAAGGTGTGCTTTCATAGCAGGATATATTTGAAAATGCAAGGTTCAGATTTTAAACAATTCTTACTAAGAGCTGCAAAGCAAATAGAAGGTTCTATTTGTTTTCACTTCCACTACTATTGCTACTGTCACTACTACTACTATTGAACTGGATCAAGAGGGTTTAAGTGCATCCAGGTTGTCAAAATGGTATACATACGATGTCTCAGGAACAGAAAAGAGCATTAAGTTTTATTTTTCAGGGAAGTTGAGGGGGTTGTAAGAGTAAATCAAAAGGGCTAAGTGTATGCAGATTGTCAAAAAGGCATGTGTGCAATATCCCAGGAACAGCCAGAAAATTAACGCTGAAACACAGAATTGTTGTGGCAAGCAAAAATAGGGGTGTTACGTTGAAACCAAAAATGGTTGTGACAAGCGAAAATTGCTCCTCTGAAACATCTTTGTGGACATAGAGTTTTGACATGACGAGTTTCTAACCCTTTAGTTGTGTGGAATCTTACAATAAATTTAGCGATTTATTCCTTTTTTTCTTTACTGAGTAATGATGGCGTCATAGTTTGAAACACGCAAATTTTCAAGCAAATTGCTTGTGATTATATTACACCAAAAATTACTTTTGTCTTTTTTTCCTTTTTTTGTCACGCATGCATGAACGCTGATTAAGGCTTTAGTTTAATTCAATGATATTTAATGTCTGGAACACTAATAGGATGCTTATTATGTTTAGAGGGTATATAGATGGGATTTTTCTTGTCTTATATATTTGTAAAAGCATAGCAGTTAATACTTTATTGGTTGAACATACCATGCCCGTGCATGTGCATGCGAATTTGCTTATAGGGGGAGATGTCCAAAAACAAGAGGGTTCTAACATTGAAATGGCGTATATGTGATCTCTGTGTCCCAATAATTGATTGTGAATTTATTCATATATGAGATTTTTTAATTGATTTTAGTTTTTTTAACCATGAAAAATATATAAAATTAATCTGTTAAAAAACAAAAAAATCATTGGAAAATGGTAGTGACGTATGGGTCACCCTGTATATCCTCGTGTGTAAACATAATTAAACAAAAACATTATTCTTACAAAGCGTTGAATTTGTGTTTGTAGATTTGGCATTTCCATATCAAATATGAAAGATATGAATATGGATGGTTTTGATGATGTGGCCATTGGTGCTCCATTTGAAGACAGAGGGGTTGTTTACATTTATCTTGGATCAAAGGATGGAATTATTCCCGAGCCTAGTCAGGTAGGCTGTCCTACAATATTATTATGGTTATTGATCCTAGTGTATCAGGTGTGAGTAGTGACAGAGGGCATATCAAAGATTTTTGTTCGGGAAGGGGAGAGATAAAGAAAACCTTAAAAAGCACGTCAAAAATTGTGTTTATCTGAACTTTGTTTACTTTTACGAGTCAGACAATCATTTATTGGGGACTCCGAGCCCGGTAACTCCCCTCCCTTAATACGGTCTTGGTCGTAAAACATGAATATATGTTGGAAGGGGTGAGGTGATCTGTGTTAAATGTATACTAGCTAATGGGATTATCATACTTGGGAGGGGGCCTATTGTGCAAATGTATCATTATTTTTACAAATATTTACCGTATTCCATTTTGTTATACAACCCTCCGCATTGAAAAATGGAAAACAGGGGGGTTATCTTCAGTAGAGGGATAATGTGGAAATTTTATGTAAATTTACTTCCAAGATCTTGGGAGGGGATATCCTCTTTAGATAAGCGTCTCTATAGGGGTTGGGGGCTGAAATTGTGCCTTTCCCCTTCTATGAAGTCCCAACATTTTAACGATTTTCTTATATTATTCCATGTTATCTTTATTTCTCGCCTCTTTTTTTGAGCAAACCTTTGACCCCCTAAGTATATTCATGCGCATATGCCTAGGGTTGTTTTTTTAGTGTTTTTGTTTAAGAAATATTATACAATTTAAACATTGACCTGGCCTTACACTTGTTTAGCCGTGGGAAGTGCGCTGTCACAATGGTAAACAGCTGTTTCGTTTAGTGATTATTCACTTTTAAAATCGATAGCATGGTTCTCACGGTTCTGAAAACTTATTTGAATATTTAAAATTCTTTGTTTTCTTTGTCAAATTTGACTCACAAAAGAGTGGGTGTTGTCGAACCAATTGTTTTATCTTGTTAACCTCTATTAACCCCATTGGGTTGAAAGAGGCACTAATTTCCGAGTTAGAACGTCCCGCCTTTATGATATACGACCTGAATGCCGGCGCATGCTCTTTTGAAAAATTGAGAGCATGATCGCTCTCCCAGATAAGTGACATAGCTATTAATTTTATGGTCGATGGTTCACCCCTGGTCTATTCAAACGGATTTCTAGACAATTTTGCTTAGCGAAGACGTCAGATATCAATAAAAAAGATATAAATTCTTTAAGTTTTCAGCTCTCACATGATCGGGTGTTCGCTTTCTGAAAAGAACATCTAAGAGCGAGAAATTGCCTCCTATCAAAAAGCATGTAGACCTTGTGGCGGAGGGTGAACAACCCCTCGTTTAAAAGGAGAAATGTTTTTATTTATATTCCAAAGGAGACACATTCTTGGATCTATGTTTTTTTTATTTACATTTTGATGGGTTTGTAGACCTAGATAATTATAAGTTATATTTTAGCTTTAAAGTTGTACAAACTTTTAACCTAAGCTACCTACCGCTACCCAAAAAAACAAGCATATGAAATTCATATCTACTGAATTTTGGCTGAAGTTCAGATGCCTGAACAATTTTTTAATTCTATCATCTTCTTCAATATGTTTAGTATAGTATAGTATGATACAATTTAGTGTAATATAATTGTTTAATTAATAAAATATAATAATTTGAATAATTAAATAAAATTAATCAATCAATTAATTTAATTCATTTTGATTACAATTCTATTAAAAATAGTTAGTATAATCAATTTAATTGATTGTTATAATCCTATTAATATAATATAATTTAAAATAACATAATTTCCTTTATAATACTGTAATGATTTTATAATTCTTTAATTAATTACTATTTAGACTTTAAAATCGGAACTAATAATAGAGATACGTGCCTGACAACAGTCCCAGTTTAAACTGAGGAATACCCTTTCCACCTCCTAATCTGTATCTTTGAGTGTCACTTGTTCAGCCTCGCGTTATACAATCTGTCACACCATGCCTCTTTGTTCTGCAAATGGCATTCTTAGCGCCACGCATGGTACAAGCCCATGGTTTTTGACAGTGGGCAAGCCCTGGCCCGAAACATGTTTTTCAGTTTTTCCGTTCCCGTGTTGAATCGGTCTCTTCCCTTATGCGTCTTGGATATTCCCGCCCAACTACCATAGAAAAAAAAAATTGATTCAACTTCGTTTGTTTTGTGTTTTTTTTTTTACTTTTTTATTTTTGGTTTCAGAAAAAAACCTTAAAGTTTCTCTTGTGTTAATTTTTCGATAAATATATTTTTAGTTTGCGTTCTATATTTTCATATTCCTCAGAATTTGTTTGGTGACAAAAGCTAAAAGGGCCTTTTTTTGGAAGTTTCACCGAAAAAAAGGATAATATATATAAAAATATATATATATATATATATATATATATATATATATATATATATATATATATATATATATATATATATATATATATACCTTCAGTCATTTTAGCTGCCCTTTCTGGATAGCTAAGACAGCTGCCCAGAAAGGGTAGCCAATAATCCTGTCTTTTGAGGACCTGCTTCTTCCTGTGGGAAGCTTTAAGCCAGTAGATCGAAAGAAAAGACAAATTTCACCTGTTTGGTTCTTCTGTGAAGTTACAAGTTGCTAAAGCGAAGGCAAATCTGTCTAGTCATACACTCTGTTTCTGTGTGCAGCTAATCTGTCAAGATGTATTTATTTGAGAAATTATAGCTGTTAGTTGTCGTGTTTCATCAAGAGAAAAAAGCATCAAACATAAACGACAAGAAAGCTGTTATAAATAATGGCACACGTTCATTTGACAAATTAAGATAGTAAGGAATTCTTTAAGTTAAAGGGGTAGACTATTAACTTGGTCGGTTCGTCGTATGCTACCACCTGCTTGTAAAATTACTAGTTAAGATTAGTAACTTGAGCTGTTAGCGTTTTTCTTTGGTGCCAAATGGACTTGAAAGAAGGGTAGCCTAGGTTTTGTGATAATGAAGATTAAGCAACAATTTTTATTTGATAGAGATGAAAATTGTCCCATTTAGTGCAGGCTATAGTACTGGAGGGTATAGTGGAGCTTTTTTTTTTAGCTTGCTATATAGCAAGTAACCGTTTCCGTGGCATCACTTTTTTCAGGGCTATATCGAGGATTTTGTTCTGGGGGTACCAAAATTATTTTGTTCAGGGGTATGAATTCTTTTTACCTATATTTTCCAAGACCAGTTTACGAGTCGAACAAATGTTTTGAGGGAGTTTAGTTCAAACCTTGTACCTTCTCCTTCCTTGAGACAAACATCGCTTTCTTTTATTATAAAGTTTGGTGTTTTACAATAACTCAAGCTCATATAGCATGCCAAAGAGAAGGGAAAAAAAAAATCACATTCCCTTCTACACTACAGTCTCTAATATTCGCGTAACTACAGTTTTGAGCTCTTGTCAGTTTTAGATTTAAACAAAGGGGTGCCAACTTTCATAACTAACGTACAACAGGTTGCGCGTGCCAATCGTGGCGGACGTTTCCCGCGCTGTGAGCACTGTGCCAAGCATGGCGGAACTGTTCGTCATTCAAGTTGCGCGTGCCAATCGTGGTGGAAGTGTGCCAAGCGTTATGGGAACTGTGCCAAGCATGGCGGAACTGTTCTGCATTTAAGTTCCACGTGCCAATCGTGGTGGAAGTGTGCCAAGTGTTGTGGGCACTGTGCCAAGCATGACAGAACTCTTCGGCATTCAAGTTGCGCGTGTCAATCGTGGTGGAAGTGTGCCAAGCGTTATGGGAACTGTGCCAAGCATGGCGGAACTGTTCCGCATTTAAGTTCCACGTGCCAATCGTGGTGGGAGTGTGCCAAGTGTTGTGGGCACTGTGCCAAGCATGACAGAACTCCTCGGCATTCAAGTTGCGCGTGTCAATCGTGGTGGAAGTGTGCCAAGCGTGATGGACACTGTGCCAAGCATGGCAGAACTGTTCGGTATTCAAGTTCCGCGTGCCAATCGTGGTGGGAGTGTGTCAATCGTGATGGACACTGTGCCAAGCATGGCAGAACTGTTCGGTGTTCAAGTTCCGCGTGCCAATCGTGGTGAAAGTGTGCTAACCGCTTTGGGTACTGCCAAGCATGGCGGAACTGCTCGGCATTCAAGTTGCGCGGGCCAATCATAGTGGAAGTGGGCCTAGCGGGGTGGGCACTGTGCCAAGCATGGCGAAACTTTGGCGTTCTGAGATTTACACCAGGGGGGTGGAAAGTGAGCACCACTCAAATTTAGTAATACTCTTACTGCTCCTGACTAAATGGTGTTGCCCAATGCTAGAAACAACCTCCAAAATATCGATACTCAGTGGTGAAATATCGAAAGACCGATACTCGTAATAAGTGTCGATACTTTCGACAGACATGCATTACCCTTTGAAATAAGTTTCAGCAATGTCTGGAATACAGTTATACCATTTTTCGATGCCAAAATAAAACCAATTTTGGTCATAGCATGTAGTGGTTGTAGGCCTACTTATGTTCAAACGTGGTTGTGCCTTTCCCCCCTGAAGTAGTTCATTCAGTTGTGCCGTGTAAATTTCAGAGATTAATTAAAACCCTCAAACAAACTCAAATTCCCCAACTGAGCGCTTGTGCAGGATTTTTTTTTTCGGGAGGCGTCCCAATAAACTAATTTTCGGGGAAGGGGTGGTCATTGAGGCCTATCCCCTGTGTACGTCCCTGAGAGGATAAATTCTATCTGCCCTCATATGTATAAGCCCCAAGAAGTTAGATACAGTCCATAATTTTGGACACAACGATATTAGGTTATTATTGTATGATCAGTTCCGCACTCCTCTTTCTACAAAGTGATAATTTAAAACTATGTATATGCCCTTATTTCTGCATGTGTGTTTCATAAAGCAGATTTACTTCCGTTGTGAAAGGATAGAAACCAGAAGTCGAAGTTGATAATTCTTTGCTGTGTTTTTAACACCATCTTATATGACCAAAGACTTTGGGACATTATAGACATGAGAAAGAAATTCAGTTACAAAATATACCAGAATCACCCGATCATTACGTTATTTACCCCAATTTCTTATATTTTTCATATTTAATCTGTTGCCCATCCGACATTTTCAACAGCCGAAAATGAATCTTTTGTATGCCCCTGGTGTTACTACCCCCTGGAAGTTACCGTCTTGCAGTACCACCGGCAAAAATTTACAAAGTGGTGTCATTTACACCACACAAAATTTAGAAAGTTCATTTAGACGCGACGGGTAGCATGAAACCCAGGGTTGTTCCCAGGATTCGATCTTGCGGGAGAGCTGGTAGCTATCTCGGAGGAAGTGACGCTTCACCTTAAAAACAAAACAAAAAACATCTTATATGTCTAGCAGTTAAATAGAAAAGCTTGTGTATTTTCATGCTGTTTCATTTCGAGAGGTGAGTGGGACCACATCTTGACCTTTATCTTTGGGAATGGTCTGAATGCAGCCCCGTAAAGAATTTCTTTGAAATATAGATAACATCCCTTCCTGATTGATACCGAACAAAGCGAAATTATTTAATCGATTTCCAACCGTCGGATAAATTGCCAAAGATTACCCTTTTCAGTCAATCGTCTAGGGCTAAACGGAAAGCATTTCGTCCTCAGTTGGGGTGGGAGGATTTCGTAAAGAGAGATTTAAGGGAATAAGAATTACCCGCAAGGGTGTAAAGAGGGAGACTTTGAATAGGTCGGGATTGAGAAGGAGCGTGCTTAGCTGTATTTGCCCCCGGCCACTAGGTGCTGCGGTCAGTTGTTAGTAATAGTAGTAATAACAGATAAAAAGCGAGTTTTTGGTCCTTTTTAAATAATAACGCCACGAACAATCTCATCATTTGACAGGTCAAATTCTTTGACAACCAAAAAAAAACTAATTCGCTGAAATTCCTTGTTAATCCAAATGATATTTTTTTTAAATCTAGTACTAAAATTGAATTAGTTATCAATAATTATAATTAATTACTTCCTTTTAGGAATAGCCAATATTTAGTTACTTTTATGTTTCATTGTTATATTAGTTGCTATTGTTTATTGATATTATTTACGAAGCAAGAGGCGAACAAAGGAGTGGATCTAGTTGGTGCCGGGGCAAGAATGTTTTTTTTTACCCTCGCCCCCCCCCAAAAAAAAAACTAATTCGCTGAAATTCCTTGTTCATCCAATTGATATTTTTTTAATCCAGTACTAAAATTGAATTACTTACCAATAATTATAATTAATTTCTTCCTTTTAGCAATAGCCAATATTTAGTTACTTTTATGTTTCATTGTTATATTAGTTACTATTGGTTATTGATATTATTTATGAAGCAAGAGGCGAACAAAGGAGTGGATCTAGTTGGTGCCGGAACAAGAATGGTATTTTGTGCCCCCGGTCAACAAACCCAATTTTTATATATATATATATATATATATATATATATATATATATATATATATATATATATATATATATATATATATATATATATATATATATATATATATATATATATATATATATATATATATATATATATATATATATATATATATATATATATATATATATATATATATATATATATATATATATATATATATATATATATATATATATATATATATATATATATACTAGCTGGGTACCGGCAGCTTCGCCGCCGGGCCCCAGCACGGCACTTGTTTTTTTTTTTCTTCTTTTGTTTTTTTTTTCATTTTTAGTTCTTTCTTTTTTAGTTTTTTCTTTTTCAAAACACAAATTCAGTTGCTATTGGACAATTCGAAGCGTAACATTAAAAAACAATATTGTTTTTCTTAGCTAATGAACAATAATAAAAAACAACAACTAATCGTTTGAATAAGAAGAGCCAAGAAATTCGAAAAAACTTAAGTATATCAGAGGTATACTTTCGATGGCAGTCGGTGGCGATACTGGGGCACGTGGTTAGAATGAGCAGCAGTCGCCTGCCCCAGTGTGTTTGGTGTTTGGGTCCTCTCAGAGTTCGACGGCACGGGCGACAGAAGGCTACAGTTGGACGATGCTTTGAAAAGACACAGCACTTTCAAGATGATCCCTTGATTATCTCTGCCTAAAGGCACAGGAGAGGTCATCCTGGAGAGGTATTGTTGCCGCCTTGTGCGCCGACCGACACTGGAAGTCCTAGGTAAATAATTAATATCTCCGCTGTGAACGTTGGTTGAGAATCCATCGCTGCAAATTTTCTTAGAGTTAGCAAACACTTTTGTTAGTTTCTTGCAAATACCTGTAGAGATAGGCTAGCGTAGTAAGCTAGGCTGAATATTCTTTCCAGGCATGTGTATTTTTAAATCCCCCGCGCAATTAATACTTTCCTGAGAATAGTCAGCTAGCAATTGAATCGTGTAAAAAATCCTTATTTTTTAAGGACCTTCGATTAGACCTAGACAATCTTTAATAAATAAATTTGATCCTTGTACTTGCGGTCACAGGATTGCCACTAATGGCTGCCACATTGAACCTTATAAGGACTTGTATGATATTGCTAGACCATCACCATGGAAGAAATGTAATATATATTCTGCGATTTTCCTAAGGGCCGCTACTTATCTGCGGACCATAATTCATGTACAAACTCTGTTATTTTCAGCAATAAAATTTTACATATAGTTAATTAGAGTTCTCTTCATACACATAAAATATCATTAGCATTTGATGTTTCAGCTATAGTCAATCAAAGATACCATTTAGAATGTGTGCATGTAGTAGCGTTCAAGGGTGGCCTACTTTCTGCCATCTGGTGTACAATTTTGGAACGGCACTTGTTCCGTCATACCTAGATCACTTGTACCACACTGAACCTACTCGCATCACACATTGTACACTTCATACTATGCAGAGAGTGTGCCACCTGGTGAACGTGATTTTTAAACTGGGTAACCCCTTGGTCGTAGTAAAATTAGGACTTGGTGTATGAAAAAGCAGCTTGTTTTAGTGTATATGTCATTTGAAGAAACAGGCTATTAATATGAATAACTTCGTTTTCAGACTTGACTCTATAGTAGATTAAATACAAAAACAAGTTCTTTTTTAACGCAAATTAAGGAGCGGCATTAAAACTTAAAACGAACAGAAATTACTTCGTATATGAAAGGGACTGCTTCCTCATCAACGCCCCACTCTTTACGCTAAAGTTTGACTCTTTCTCTTAACTCTACTTTTTAAAACAGTAAAAAACTTTAGCGCGAAGAGCGAGGCGTTGATGAGGAAGCAGCCCCTTTCATATACGAAGTAATTTCTGTTAGTTTTAAGTTTTAATGTCGCTCCTTACTTTCCGTTAAAAAACTTGTTTTTTTTATTTAATTTCTGAACGTTTTTGAATCAATGCTTGTTTTGATTTTGGCTCTCCGCAGATGAATAATTAAAACGAAATATGCATATTTATTATTTATTTTTTTTTGGCTAATTGACTTTCTCATAATTTTGATCGAATGATTTTGAGAAAAAAGGAGCAGGGGAGGAGGCCTAGTTACCCTCCAATTTTTTGGTTACTTAAAAAGGCAACTAGAACTATTAATTTTTTACGAATGTTTTTATTAATAAAAGATATACGTAACTTACAAAGCTTACGTAACGAACTTCTGTATTCTCATGTTTTTATTACGTATATGAGGGGGTTCACCCCCTCGTCAGTACCTCGCTCTTTACACTAAAGCTTAAATGTTGTCCCTATTTCTTGAGAATGACCCCTGAATCACAAAAGCCGTAGAATAAATAGTTGAAATTACTAAAAATACTTTAGCGTGAAGAGCGGGGTATTAGGAGGGGGTAAGCCCATCATATGCGTAATAATTTTTGTTCGTTTTAAGTTTTAATCATTCTCCTTACTCTCAGTTGAAAAAACTTTTTCATATTTATTTTTCCATTGTTTTTTTTTTTAAATAATGCTAGAAAATTCTGCGCTTCCTTCATGAAAATTTTCTTCCCCCATGACAAATCCCTCCAAGGGAAGTTCCCCCAACATATCCACCCCTTCTCACCCCCCCCCCCCCCCCCCCCGAACCTGAAAATCCCCCTGAAAATGTCTGTACACCTCCAAATAACCATTACTATATGTAAGCACTGGTCAAAGTTTATAACTTGTAGCCCCTCCCACGGGGACTGTGGGGGAGTAAGTCGTCCCCAAAGACATAGTTATAAGATGTTTCGACTACGCTGAATAAAATGGATATCTCAGAATTTTGGTTTGGTGACTTTGGAAAAATAATTGGCGTGGGAGGGGTCTAGGTGTTCTCCAGTTTTTTTGGTCACTTAAAAGGGCACTAGGACTTTTCATTTCCGTCAGAATGAACCCTCTCGCAAGATTCTAGGACCACTGGGTCGATACGATCAACCCTGGGGAAAAAAATAAACAAACAAATAAACACGCATCCGTGATCTGCCTTCTGGCAAAAAATACAAAATTCCACATTTTTGTAGATAGGACCTTGAAACTTTTACAATAGGGTTCTCTGATATGCTGAATCTGATGGTGTGATTTTGTTAAGATTCTGTGACTTTTAGGGGTTGTTTCCTCCTATTTTCTAAAAAAAGTAAATGTTATCAGGCTCGTAACTTTTGATGGGTGAGACTAAACTTGATGAAACTTATATATGTAGAATCAGCATTAAAACGCGATTCTTTTGATGTAGCTATTGGTATAAAAATTCCATTTTTTTTAGTTTTGGTTACTATTGAGCCGGGTCGCTCCTTACTACAGTTCGTTACCACGAACTGTTTGATTGAAATCGGACTAAATTTGGGTGAAGTTAGACTGTTGCAGCCATTGTCGATAATTGGAGGGGCTGGGCTTGATTTGAAAATAGATTCTGGGGTGTTTCTTTTTTAATTTAAAAGGAAAACAAAACTGTACCCTTCCCTAAAATTTTGAAAATACACTTTTTCCCTTCGCTACATTTTTGTGAATTGACGCCATTGGTTGCAGTTCTGAGAATAATCCATTCTGAATAAATAGAAGGCTCAAGACATGCATGTACACACAGATTTGTTTAGGGGGGCTCATTGATGCCAGCAGATTTGTTTTATAATTTGCGAAAGAACTGCCCAGAAATTCAGGAAGATTTAAGTTTCTGGATGTCCGTTCGTCCTAATAATAGAAATTAATTGCGCAAACAAATTTATGGGAATTTCGGAAGAGCATGATCTCCCTCAAATATGGGTTGAGATTAAAATGAAAGATCTTAGAAGTCACAATCATATAATCCTTCTGAAGAAACCTTGTTCGGGTTTTCGAGCGTGGTCTGCCAGTCCCATTTGCATACCCCCCCCCCCCTGTATCACTGTTTTGACCATCTGTATGAAATTTGAACCAACAGTAGCGTGATATTCTGATTTCACTTAAAAGAAAGTGTGTTCGACTGGCTGTCAGTGGCGCTTTGGCTAAAGGCGTAAAATACCACTTTCCCTTCCAATATCTACAAACGTTTATTGACAGTTGTGGAGTCAGTACGCTGCTCCTGTGTTCGTAGTTACCGGTGATTTCAATCAAACTCACAAACAATGGTGTTCAGCATTTTCGACTTACAGCAAGTTGAGAAAATTGCAGCCCACCAGAGTGATAGTACACTAGATCTCGTACTTACCCACCTTTCTGACTTTTACCTCCCTCGCCGTTCCCTCGGTTCACTACAAAGCTCCCGTCATTTCATCATTCTGTGGCAAACTAAGACTCCTTTCCTCAGACCAAAAGAGAATAAGTTTACAGCTCGGCCCATGACCAAAGAGTCTATCTGGTCTTTTGGGAGATGGATAGGAACCTTCGATTTTGACGAAAATGGTTTATTAACATATCAACCTCAAAGTCGAGTGAGTACGTTTTCTACTCCTGCAGAAATGCCATGAACATTTCCATACTAAACGGTTATGGTAAGTTACAGTGACAAAGCTTGTATAACAAAGGAATATGAAACCCTAATTATGACCCTCTGCAAGCTGCATGCGGGTGGTTTAAACATTTGCTACGAAGAAACTCCGTATCCACATCGTGAAAGTTAGCAGGGCGGCACAGAAAGCATACATTCACGGTAAAGCTTCGCCATTTCTGACGGCTGACCCCCTAAAACTGCTGACTCCCGGGTGAAGCGGCTATCTGGTAAGAGTGTTGTTGCCTCCTCTTATTGTCCCCAAAGCAAATGCTCGACACTCGAAAAAGTTCGAGCTAATAAGATGCAGAACAAATCGATTCAGCAGTTCTTTTATCCCGTTTTATACAAGTGTCAATAATTATGCTTAGTTGTAAGAGATAGCGTAATTTAGTTGAGGCTTTTGCCAATCCCAATGAACGCTGTTTTAAAGAAATGAATCTTAAACTTTCTTGAATGACATTACGTAAGTAGAAAGAAAGTGATGCCAGCTGGTCAATTTCATCAAACTGTTGATTCTAATTTGAGACAAATGGTATATTTTTTAGTACCCGTCATACATGTGCTTGATGGTGAGCAAGGGCATTGGTCCAAGGTAGTGATACTTGGGGATGACGTTTTAAAACTGAAAGTGATGTATTTGGACCACATTTGCCACACTGTCGATGCTGTTGTCAAAGATACATCATTTGTAGGATTTTCGCATTGTAAAGGGGATTTTGTCAACTTATTGAGCATATATTTATTGATCTTTTTAGATTATCCGAGCAGAAGATATACCAGGTGACCCACCGGTTACATTTGGTGCAGCCTTGAGTGCAGGATTAGATCTTGATAGAAACGGGTACCCGGATCTGCTCGTTGGGGCCTATGAAGAAGCCAAGACATTTTTGATCATGACAAGGCCTATTATAGGTATAACTACGAGTGTCCTATCAGAAGAAAACCTGAAAAATGTTGATCCAAATCGCAAGGGCTGTGAGAAATACCCAAACGCTACTGAAGTATGGTAAGTGATTTTCAGGATAAATTTTCATTGCGATGTCGCTTGTTGTGGTTATTTTAGTATAAAAATAGTGGTTCTTTCACAAGGCAGCGTAGAATATTTCACACTGGCGTAACCTAAGATTTTATGTTACGTTATGTAATCTTACGTAGCAGATTTTGTCCGTAGTAGAACGGAGTTCTACATAACATTTTTGGTTGGGAAGTTTTTGTTATGTTAAGTAAAAGCAATAGGCTGTAGTAGCAACAAAATGGAACTTCTGGACGAGCTATTCTCAAAATGAGATGACAATCTTTTCTTAGAAAGTTTCGCACGTTTGCTCGGATCTTGAATCTCCAAAATAGTTCCATATTTTTAGTTTGAAAAGTTTGCTTATGTAGTGGCGTGATTTGGTCAAAATCCTGGGGGGGGGGGGCAAAGTTGGAGCCAATTTTCCCAATTCAAGTGAAAATGACAGTAAAGATTGACGATTGAGCCATTTGGTACCATGAAAGTACTATAAAGCTTAATATATACTAAAGAAAACTGATCCATTTCTGTTGATGCTTAAATTATGCAGACTTATCTTAGTTTTGACAAGATTTTTGAAGAAACTAAATTTCAGCTTGGAGGGTGGGGGAAAACTTAGGTCTTGGGGGGGACCAAGGTCTTGGAGGAGCGATTCTTCCCCCTAGAGAATTTTGCCCCTGCTTATGTGACGATCATGATTCTAAACGATGATTATAGTGATGTAATGGAATTTTACGGTAGTCTAGTGTGAAAGGGTTTGCTTAATTGTGGAAGGTTATGCGTAGCGTAGCTTAAACACTTAGCGTAGAAAATTACGCTCGTAGTGTGGTAGCTGCTTAACTGATGCTACTGATCCTTTGAGAGATCTGATTATTTTGGATGACCTTGCTGACTTGCTGAGTAGTTTGGAAAACAAATAAGTATTCAATCAGTAGATTTAAACAATTTTTGAGGGAACATTAGCTAAGCATGACAAAACGAGAAAATGTAACGAACAAAAACTAGGAAAATCGCAGTCAGTGGAAAAAGACAGAATGATGCAAATATTCTTAGTGTTTGTCTTTTATTCCTGTTTTTTCAAGGTTTGTTTTTTATACTGTCCTATGGATTTGTATCTGTATTTTTTTATTCTTAATTCTTGACTGAGGACAGCTTAGTAGGGGTCTTGACAAAATTGCTTGTATTGTTCTCTTTTATTCTGGCTAGGGTTTTCCTGGTTTTTTCTTCGTTAGACCTACGTGTTCTAGTTTTTTCAATAATTGTCTTTTATAATTTTAAATAGTATTTAAAAAAAAAACAACTTAAAAGCCCTGAAACACATGACAAAGAACAAAGAAATGGTATAAAGGTAGCTTTAGAGGGTAGTAATACTTTTGGTAGTTTTTTAATTATGGGAACGATTAAACTTCATTGGATGAATTAAACTTCATTGGAGAGGCAAAGTGGGGTCTTTCAGATCCCTTGTACTTGCGGAAGCCCGTATGTGGGACGTTATAACCAGAATAAAAAAAACAAGTTTTTGACTGAAAGTAAGGAGCACCATTAAAACTTAAAACTAACAGAAATTATTATGTATATGAGGGAGGTTGCCTCCTCCTCAAAACTTCAATCTTCACGCTACAGTTTTTTGGCACTTCAAAAAAAACAACTTATTGTTAATCTAAACGAACCTTGTGTTTCAGGATTCGTTTTTGAAGAATTAGGACAGACGTAAACTTTACCGTAAAGAGCGAGGTGTTCAGGAGGGGGATACTCTCTCATATGCATAATAATTTCTGTTCGTTTAAAGTTTTAATGTTGCTCCTTACTTTCAGTTGAAAAAAAAACTTATTTTATTTTATTTAATTTCTAGTGATTTTTTTTAAATAATGCCAGGATATCTGGTTCCACGGAAAAATCACCCTCCCCACGGAAATATTCTCTGAATAATTCAATCCTGGCGAAAATTTACCCCGGAAAATTACCCTTAACATCTCCACGCGTAAAATTGAACCGGTAAAGAGAAAGCAAGACATATCAAGAAATTTTCCTCAGTGTAAAATTTCCTCTGAGAAGTTTACCTTCTGGTAACTTCCTTCTCACGAAAAACCCTTCCCTTGCAAAATCCGCGCTGCGGAAAACTCCCCCCACTCCCTACTTGAAGAATGTATGAATAGTTCCCAATAACAAATATCATACGTAAACAAAAGATAATTTTTTAACTGAAAGATCTCTCCCCGGGGGCTGTGGGGGGTCATGTTACCTCCAAATACATATTTATTGGGCCTTTCAACTATGCTGAACGAAGTAGCTATCTCAAAATTAAAAAAAAGTGGCGTGGAAGGGGGCCTAGTTGCTCTCGAATTTTTTGGTAACTTAAAAAGTAGAACGTTTCATTTTCGTTAGAATCTCCCGACGTTCTATGTCCACTGGCTCGATACGATCACTCCTTGGGAAAAAAAAAAACAACCAAAGAAACAAATAAACACGCATCCGTGGGATCTTTCTTCTGGCAAAAATTACAAAATTTCACATTTTTTCAGATATGAGCGTGAAACATTGACGACAGGGTTCTTGGTACGCTGAATTTGATGATGTAATTTTCATAAAATTTTATGACTTAGGGAGTTTTTCCTCCTTTTTTGAAGATCAGATAAAAATTCTCAGATTCGTAGCTTTTGATGGGTAAGCGTAAACTTAATGGAACTTATGCATTTTGAATCAGCATAATAAGCCATTTTTTTATTAATCTATTGGTATCAAAGTTCCGTGCTTTGGAGTTTCGGTTATTACTGAGCCTGGTCGCTTGTTACTTACAGTTCTTTACCACCAACTGTTTGATAATGTACGTTAGATTTCCAGGGACCGGGGTTTAATGTCAATTTTCAGGGGAACGATTCAAATTAAGAAAATTTTATCCTAAAAACTAGGTGTGAATAGAGACGCAGTTGAATTTGACTTGAATTTTATTTATAATAATTTACTGAAGTCAGATAAAGTAAGGTTCATTTATCCCAATGCGTTTGACCTCTGCCCACCTTTTAGTTCAAATAAAGCTAACGAACCGGAACCTAGTAGGTCAATAAGTATTACTTCCGGTATTGCATTGAAAAAATAAAAGCAATGAACAATACGTATTTATTTTATTTTGTATATATATATATATATATATATATATATATATATATATATATATATATATATATATATATATATATATATATATATATATATATATATATATCTATATATATAAAAACTAGCTGTTGGGGTGGCGCTTCGCGCCACCCCAACACCTAGTTGGTGGGGGCGCTTCGCGCCCCCCCCAAGCCCCCCCGCGCGCGTAAGTCGTTACGCGCCATAATAGTTACGCGCCATTGTAGTTGTGTCCCTATGTCCCACCTGTGAATATAGATAGATATATATATATGGTTTTAACTACGTAAAACTTGCGAATATACAACATTCTTTGCTGTCCCATTGTCTTTGCATATAAATAGATTGTCAGGTTTACCGACTCTTGAACATGCAACATATAATGGTCCATGGGAAAACAATCTGTATTCAGATCTATACCTCATGATTCTAATGATTGCCCTTGAGCTTTGTTGATGGTGATTGCTAATCGACCATTCCCTGTCCCGGTGTCCCGGTCGTCATTTACATCCCCCTGTTTCCCCCGGTGTCCCCGTTGTAGTTGTGTCCCTGTGTCCCGGTCGTCATTTATATTCCCTGTGTCCCGGGTCCCGGTCGTCATTTGTATCCCGGTGTCCCGGTCTGTATATACATTCGTTTTTTAGTTTTGTTTTTCTCCTTTATTTTTTTCCTTTTTTTTTCTTTTTTAGCTTATTTAGATTTTTAGATTTTTTAGTTTTTTTATTAGTTTTTAGTTTTTTTTTCTTTTTAGTTTTTTTGTCCCGGTCGTCATTTATATCCCCCTGTTTCCCCTGGTGTCCCCGTTGTAGTTGTGTCCCTGTGTCCCGGTCGTCATTTATATTCCCTGTGTCCCGGTCGTCATTTGTATCCCGGTGTACCGGAGTTGTGTCCCTGTGTCCCGGTCGTCATTTATATTCCCTGTGTCCCGGGTCCCGGTCGTCATTTGTATCCCGGTGTCCCGGTCTGTATATACATTCGTTTTTTAGTTTTGTTTTTCTCCTTTATTTTTTTCCTTTTTTTTTCTTTTTTAGCTTATTTAGATTTTTAGATTTTTTAGTTTTTTTATTAGTTTTTAGTTTTTTTTTCTTTTTAGTTTTTTTGTCCCGGTCATCATTTATATCCCCCTGTTTCCCCCGGGTCGTCATTTATACTCCCTGTGTCCCGGTGCTTTGTTGATTGCTAATCGAACATTCCTTTTGTCCTGGTCGCTTTCTCTTTGAGTGTCGTCATTTATTTTTTTCTTTTTTAGTTCTTTTAGTTTTTACCTTTTTTAGTTTTTTTTAGTTTTTAGTTTTTTTAGTTTTTTACCTTTTTTTAGTTTTTTTAGTTTTTTTTAGTTTTTTAGCTTTTTTATTTTTTTTATTAGTTTTTAGTTTTTTTGTAGTTTTTGCCTTTTTTTTAGTTTTTTTAGTTTTTTAGCTTTTTTATTAGTTTTTAGTTTTTTTTGTAGTTTTTGCCTTTTTTTAGTTTTTTTAGTTTTTTAGCTTTTTTATTTTTTTTATTAGTTTTTAGTTTTTTTTGTAGTTTTTGCCTTTTTTTTCTCTTTGAGTGTCGTCATTTATTAGTTTTTTCCTTTTTTTTTTAGTTTTTTATTGGTTTTTACCTTTATTTTAGCTTATTTTTCAGTTTTTTCCTTTTTTTTAGTTTTTTTTATTTTTTATTTTTTTTAGTTTTTTACCTTTTTTTAGTTTTTTTAGTTTTTTAGCTTTTTTACTTTTTTTATTAGTTTTTAGTTTTTTTTGTAGTTTTTGCCTTTTTTTAGTTTTTTTCAGTTTTTTTTTTAGTTTTTTATTGGTTTTTACCTTTATAGTTTTTTTAGTTTTTTAGCTTTTTTATTTTTTTTATTAGTTTTTAGTTTTTTTTGTAGTTTTTGCCTTTTTTTAGTTTTTTCAGTTTTGACGTCACCTGATCCAGTTTTTTCAGGTGACGTCACCTGACACATCCATCCATCCATCCACAGACAACTTATTTTTATATATATAGATAAGTTGTCTGTGGATGGATGGATGGATGTGTCAGGTGACGTCACCTGAAAAAACTGGATCAGGTGACGTCAAAACTGAAAAAACTAAAAAAAGGCAAAAACTACAAAAAAAACTAAAAACTAATAAAAAAAATAAAAAAGCTAAAAAACTAAAAAAACTATAAAGGTAAAAAACAATAAAAAACTAAAAAAAAAACTGAAAAAACTAAAAAAAGGCAAAAACTACAAAAAAAACTAAAAACTAATAAAAAAAGTAAAAAAGCTAAAAAACTAAAAAAACTAAAAAAAGGTAAAAAACTAAAAAAAATAAAAAATAAAAAAAACTAAAAAAAAGGAAAAAACTGAAAAATAAGCTAAAATAAAGGTAAAAACCAATAAAAAACTAAAAAAAAAAGGAAAAAACTAATAAATGACGACACTCAAAGAGAAAAAAAAGGCAAAAACTACAAAAAAAACTAAAAACTAATAAAAAAAATAAAAAAGCTAAAAAACTAAAAAAACTAAAAAAAGGCAAAAACTACAAAAAAAACTAAAAACTAATAAAAAAGCTAAAAAACTAAAAAAACTAAAAAAAAGGCAAAAACTACAAAAAAACTAAAAACTAATAAAAAAAAATAAAAAAGCTAAAAAACTAAAAAAAACTAAAAAAACTAAAAAAAGGTAAAAAACTAAAAAAACTAAAAACTAAAAAAAACTAAAAAAGGTAAAAACTAAAAGAACTAAAAAAGAAAAAAATAAATGACGACACTCAAAGAGAAAGCGACCAGGACAAAAGGAATGTTCGATTAGCAATCAACAAAGCACCGGGACACAGGGAGTATAAATGACGACCCGGGGGAAACAGGGGGATATAAATGACGACCGGGACAAAAAAACTAAAAAGAAAAAAAAACTAAAAACTAATAAAAAAACTAAAAAATCTAAAAATCTAAATAAGCTAAAAAAGAAAAAAAAAGGAAAAAAATAAAGGAGAAAAACAAAACTAAAAAACGAATGTATATACAGACCGGGACACCGGGATACAAATGACGACCGGGACCCGGGACACAGGGAATATAAATGACGACCGGGACACAGGGACACAACTACAACGGGGACACCGGGGGAAACAGGGGGATGTAAATGACGACCGGGACACCGGGACAGGGAATGGTCGATTAGCAATCACCATCAACAAAGCTCAAGGGCAATCATTAGAATCATGAGGTATAGATCTGAATACAGATTGTTTTCCCATGGACCATTATATGTTGCATGTTCAAGAGTCGGTAAACCTGACAATCTATTTATATGCAAAGACAATGGGACAGCAAAGAATGTTGTATATTCGCAAGTTTTACGTAGTTAAAACCATATATATATATCTATCTATATTCACAGGTGGGACATAGGGACACAACTACAATGGCGCGTAACTATTATGGCGCGTAACGACTTACGCGCGCGGGGGGGCTTGGGGGGGGCGCGAAGCGCCCCCACCAACTAGGTGTTGGGGTGGCGCGAAGCGCCACCCCAACAGCTAGTATATATATATATATATATATATATATATATATATATATATATATATATATATATCTGGTCGGATTTTTTTTATTTTAGGATTTCTGCTGATGATGATCACTGTACATGGGATCGAAATATCCAGTATAGTGTTTGATTATTTTTTTCACTGTCCTAATAAAAGGATATATCCCTATTTGAACTGTTTCTTATGGTTTTGTCTACCTTCGTCCGAAGGAAACACTAACACCAAACTAAATATAATGATTGCTACTCTGACAATTGTGCCGTCCCATCTCCTCCCTCAGTGGAACTATATATAGCTCTAAATAACATATTTATCCATTTTTTTCGTTGCTTGAATGCCTCTGTTCATTTGGGGGTATTTTATTCTTAACTTGGTTTATAGGGTCCCGTCGTTGCGTAGCAATGAGAACTGATGATTGAACATATTATTGTAAATAAAGTGTTTTAAAAAGTAAATAGAAATGGAACTAAATCTGAAAATATGATTGATATAAATTTTTTGTTTATTATAAAGTAATAAATGTCTTATTCTAGTGTTTTTCCTTGTATATATAGCCCAATTAAAGAGGAAAACAATTGTCAGATTAGCTACCAATATCTTAAGAAAGTGTCGATTGGGAAATTGAATAAGTCTATTCTTATACTATTTTAGTATTTTCTTCAGAAGAGGGAAGAGACAAAAATGTTTCTGTGAACAGCTCCAGCATGGTCCGGTGGATTGGTTGACATTTTTTTTTATCGATTTAAGTTTTGGTGGTGAAACGGATATCAAACAGTTCGTGGTAACGAACTGTAGTAAGGAGCGACCCGGCTCAATAGTAAACGAAACTCTAAAAAACAGAATTTTGATGCTAAAAGATACATCAAAAGAATAGGATTTTCATGCTGATTTTAAACATATAAGTTTCATCAAATTTAGTCTTTGTCATCAAAAGTTACTAGCCTGAGAAAATTTGCCTTATTTTGGAAAATAGGGAAAACACCCCCTAAAAGTCATAGAATCACGAAAATCACACCATCGCATTCAACGTATCAGAGAACCTTTGAGCGAATATTTCAAGCTCCTATCTACAAAAATGTGGAATTTCGTATTTTTTGCCAGAAGACAGATCACGGGTGCATTTTTATTTGTGTTTTTTTGTTGTTGTTTTTTTCCAGGGGTCATCGTATTGACCAAGTGGTCCTAGAATGTCACAAGAGGGCTCATTCTAACAGAAATAAAAAGTTCTAGTGCCCTTTTTAAGTGACCAAAAAAATTGGAGGGCACCTAGGCCCCCTCCCACGCTCTTTTTTTCCAAAAGTCAAGTGATCAAAATTTTGAGATAGCCATTTTGTTCCGCATAGTCGAAAACCATAATACCTATGTCTTTGGGGAAGACTTACTCCCCCACAGTCCCTGGGGGAGGGGCTGCAAGTTACAAAGTTTGACCAGTGTTTACACACAGTAATGGTTATTGGGAACTGTACAGACTTTTTCAGGGGGATTTTGTTGGTTTGGAAGTGGGGTTGAGGGGAGGGAGCTATGTGGGAGGATCTTTTCTTGGAGGAATATATCATGGGGGAAGAGAAATTCAATGAAAAGGGTGCAGGATTTTCTAGCATTACTGTAAAAGAAACAATGAAAAAATAAATATGAAAAGTTTTTTTTCAATTGAAACTATGGATTAGCATTAAAACTTAAAACGAACAGAGATTATTACGCATATGAGAGGTTCTAAAAATGCTTTAGCATAAAGAGCGAGATATTTAGGAGGAGATAAATACCTCGTTCTTTATGCTAAAGTATTTTTAGTAATTTCAACTATTTATTCTACGGCCTTTCTGATTCAGGGTTATTCTTATAGAATTGTGACAAAACTTAAAATTTAGTGTAAAGAGCGAGGTATCAACGAGGGAACAAACCCCCTCATATACATAATAAAAACATAAGAGAATAATAGTTTGTTGCGTAAGTTAATTCTTAAGTTACGTATATTTTTTACTAATAAAAACGCTCGTTAAAAATATGCCAATTTATTTTAATAATTTATGTGCGGAGAGCCAAAATCAAACATGCATTAATTCAAAAACGTTCAGAAATCAAATAAAAAAACTAGTTTTTTTAACTGAAAGTAAGGAGCGACATTAAAACTTAAACGAACAAAAATTACTCCGTATGTGAAACGAATTGTCCCCTCCGCAATCCCTTGCTCTTTACGCTAAAGTTTGACTCTTTGCCACAATTCTACGTTTTAAAACCATTAAAAACCTTAACATAAGGAGCGAGGGATTGCGGAGGGGACAACCCATTTCACATACGGAGTAATTTCTGTTCGTTATAAGTTTTAATGTCGCTCCTTACTTTCAGTTAAAAAAACTAGTTTTTTTCATTTAATAGGAAGTCAGGCCTCATTTTGTATTGCCTTTCTCAATTTTAATTAGACGTTTTTATGCAACGACATGTCTTTATATTGCAGAAAAGCTGAAATGCAATTCAAAATGGGAAAAGAGTAGTTTTGTTTTCTTCTTTAGGTGTGGAGCTGAGGGGTCGCCAACTTCTCACCATGTGGTGTGTATCTTGGATAATCACATATGCCAAACAGCTCTACAATGTTTGGTATAGTTTTGCCATGCTCAGCGGAGTTTTGCCACGTATGGTATTGTTGTGCCTGGCGTGGTAGAGTTCCACCACGCTTGGTAATCTCTGCTGCGTTCGCAGCATTTCTGCCATGCTTGGCATACTTTTGCCCCGCTTAGCATGTGCCACCCAGTGTGCGTGATTTTTTAAAATTGGCACGTTTTCGGATTGAGCATTTATTTCCATTTGAACTAAGCTCGAGAGCCCAAAAGTGATGTGTGGCTCAAAAACATAATGGGGCCGAAAACCAACATATTTTTGTTATTTAATACTTTTGCTCCTTAACTTGGGTTATTTTATTCGTCTATTAGCTATTTTTCATGTATTTGTCTGTTAGTTATTTGTCTATTAATAGATTTATTTAATTAGTTTATTTTTGGTCTCGTGCACTATAAGTAAAAAGTTTCAGAAATTCTACCGAAATCAGAGATCCTACATTTTAAAAATATTGGAATTTGGGATTTCCCGATTTACTTTTTTAGAAATCTAGTTGTTAGATTTCTAATTGTTAGAAATCTTGACGAGATGAAAAATTTTTAAGGACCTAAAGGGGTAATTTTGTGTTCTAAGCGATCCAGTTTTAACGATTCGGGTGATCCCTAAGAATGTGATTTTCGGGACTCGGGGAGTTTTATTATATTTTTCATTATACTATTTAGTAGGGTAGAAAATAAATACTTAATAGGCTATAAATATTTTTAACTTCGGAAGAACTTTTTTTTGCCGTTTCATGATCCCCATATGGGAATAAATTTTTGAATCTCTATTTTCTTCCACCACTAAGCTACAAACGGCTAATCGCAAAAAAAAATACAGCAGTAATATTGCTCATAAAGGTGAAATTGAAACAAAGAATGAAGCTGAAATTAAAAGAACATAAATTGCCACGAATGAAATTGGTAGTGTCATCCTTCAAATCCCTCAAAATGCTTATGACATTCGAAATCAACTTTTAAAAAAAAGGTGAAATTGTTCGAACATAATTAGAATCCCGATTTACTTTTTTAGAAATCTAGTTGTTAGATTTCTAATTGTTAGAAATCTTGACGAGATGAAAATTTTTTAAGGACCTAAAGGGGTAATTTTGTGTTCTAAGCGATCCAGTTTTAACGATTCGGGCGATCCCTAAGAACGTGAAAGTCGGGACTCAGGCTGAAAATTAGGGTAGAAAATTAATACTTAGTAGGTTATAAATATTTTAAACTTCAGAGGAACTTTTTATTTGCAGTTTCATGATCCCCATATGGGAATAAATTTTGAATCTCCGTCTTCTTCCACCACTAATCTACAAACTTAAAAAAAAAAAAAACGACAGCAGTAATATTGCTCAAAAAGTTGAAATTGAAACGAAGAATGAAGCTGAAATTAAAAAGAATATAAATTGCCACAAATGAAATTGGTTGTGTCACCCTTCAAATCCCTCAAAATGCTTATGATGTTCAAAATCCAATAGGCCTCCCTTCCCCAAATTTTTATAATACGTTATGTCTAGTAAGGTCAGAGAAAAGACAATCTTGGGAGACGCATCGCTTTTTAGTAAGTCAACGCTGCTGTATTTACTGTAATAATCTTTGTTGCTGTATTTTCAACTACTTCTTCGTTTTTATTAGAGCATGATGAAAGTGGTTCTGGCATATGGCATTCTGGCTATGGATGGATTATTGTTCAATCAACTATATAATTCTTCTCTTACACCTTTCTGAGCAAATAACAAGCTGACCATAAATTTTTTGACGTAAAATCTCATGCAATGCTTCACGGAAAAAATGATTCGTCTCACCCTTGCCAATCTGCTATTATTATTAAAAAGTCTTATGTGACTTTTCGGAATAATTAGATTTATTCCCCAAGTCCTCAAACCAGGCATTGCCAATCGGTTTGTTTAATTATTTCAACCTGTATTGTTTGATTTATTAAATATTTAGAAGTTTCTTTTTCTCAAACTACAGTTTGTCCTTTTTTTGTCACTTGAAGCACATCTCCATTTGCCCTGTCAATCTGCCACTATGCCCATTCTGTAATACTTGTGGTTTCCAATCTGTATCTAAATTAAATAAAAAAAAACAAGTTTTTCAAGTGAAAGTAAGGAGCAACATTAAAACTGAAAACTTGCTTATTTAAGTCTCCTGCCGGGCGCTGCTCGGCATAGAGAATGACGTCTACCTCCTCCGTCCGCTTCGATCCATGGTGAGTATTTGCTCTTCGCCCTGTCTGATGTTTGTCATCGTCCAGAACTCGGACAGGCTGTCGGATCAACGCGTCTTCGGTAGGCCGTGAGATCGCTTCTAACCAGATTTGATAGAATCGAAGTCAAGGATCGTCTTTGCAGGTAGATGTGGTGGCATTCGAAGCAGGTGTCCGAACCATCGTAAGGTTCGCTCTGCTGCTTGAGTCGAAAACCGAGACTGCTTTGTGAGCTGCAGAAGCTTCTCATTGATGACGAAGTCGGACCGAAAACGAACAGAATTGAAACGAAAACTGAAAACGAACAGAAATTATTACGAATATGAGGGGGTTCGCCCCTCACCAATACCTCGCTTTTTGCCCTAAAGTTCCTATTGTGTTCCAATTCTTTAAGAATGACCCCTTAATCACAAAGGCCGTTAAATTAGAATCAATGTTTCTTTTGAAAGCGTTAAATGACGTTAGCATAAAGAGCAAAGTATTAACGAGGGGGCGAACCTTTATGATCGTGTTTTAGATAATGTTGGGAAATCCGACGCCCCCTTCATGGAAATTCTCTTATCCCATGAAAAAATCCTTCATGGAAAGATCTTCCCAGTTAACCCTCTCCTCCCGCCCCCCTTCTTCTACCAGAAAAAATCCCCCAAAAAACGTCTGTATACTTCCAAATAACCAATACTGTATGTAAATAATAGGCAAAGTTTATGGACAAAGTTCAACCCTTCCTCTGGGGAATGTGGGGGATTAAGTCGTCCTCAAAGACATAGGTATTAGATTTTTCGACTATGCTGAACAAAATGGCAATCCTAAAATTTCGATCAGGTGACTTTGGGAAAAATTGAACGTTGGAGGGGGCCTAGTTGTCCTCCAATTTCTTTGGTTACTTAAAAAGGGCACTAGAACTTTTAATTTCCGCTCGAATGAGCTCTCTCGCAACATTCTAGTACCACTGGGTCGATATGATCACCCCTGGAAAAAAAATTAACACGCATCCGTGATCTTTTCTCTGGCAAAAAATATAAAATTCCACATTTTTGCAGATATGAGCTTGAAACCTCTACGGTATGGTTCTCTGATACGCTGAATCTGATGGCGTGATTTTTCATTAACATTTTATCACTTTTAGGGGTTTGTTCTCCCTTTTATCGAAAATAAGGTAAACTCCCTCTGGCTCGTAACTTTTGATGAGTTGAACTAAATTCGGTGAAACTTATATAGTAAAAATCAGCATAAAAATCTGATTCTTTTGATGCATCTATTGGCATTAAAATTCCGTTTTTTAGAGTTGCGGTTACTATTGAGCCGGGTCGTTCCTTACTTACAGTTTGTTACCACGAACTGTTGGACTACCAACAGAATGGATAAGCAAGTCTCCACTGAAAAAGAAAGTACAAATTGGCGCTGGGAGAATCTACAGAAGCTGGGAGAACCTGTAGAATCTTGCAAATAGAGAGCCGCTTTTGGAGAATTTTTTTTAATTGGAGTCTGATATCAAAATTCTATGTGTCACCTCATATTTTATCAACACTAGGACCACTTTCTATTTTGCAAGTTTTCTATACTCTTTAATTGTCGCTGTGTAACACGATGCCTTTTGAACTACTGTTTAAATTTTAGAGGAAAGTAAGACATCTGTTTTCATAATTGACTTCTGTGCATCATTTGTCCTAAGTAAACAGAAAATAACTTCAGTACACTATTTATTTTTTTCATCAGGCCATTTCATATGGAAACAGTCGTCTCCTAGAAGCTTCAGACAGGGCCAAGAGCTTATCCAGAATTTTGGAATGGGGGGGGAGGCACAAAAACTTGAAACTCATGACAAATTTGTGTATATTCATTTTTTTCCTTTTGCGAATCTAAAATAAGAATTCTTTCGAGGGGTTCAAACCCCCTAACTTCTCCTGGATGTGGCTTTGGAGAGGTCTCATTTGATGGCAAATTGAAAGTTCTAGTTTTGTCTTTTAATAGTCAAAAGCGAGTAAATTGTAACCAGCCCCCTCCGTGCCATTCGTAGCTACCATCTCCTTTCAATATCACAGATCTGGTCATAATTTTGAGATAACTATTTTGTTCAAAATATTCGAAAGTTCCAGTAATTATACCCTCAGGGATTATATAAACCCCCACAGCCTCTAGGACAATGGTTTTAATTATTTAAGTTACCCATTGTTTATATATAAGTTCCATTATTGCGGAAGAGGGAATACTTGATCCTGGTAGTGCCATTTATAACATATAAGGAGCGGTTAACAGTATTAAGTAAAAACTTTTTGGGCATGTTGTTGGGGATGTTGACCCAAGCCAAATTTAGTATCTGTTTAGTCCATGAATCTAAAACTTTCAGGACATGTTGAGGGATGTCAAATCTAAATCAAAAGATACTACCTACCTGCACAAAGTGTCACGAACAACTAAGGGTATAAAGTTGAAATTTTCAAGGCATGTTGAGTGGGAGATAGAGCTAAATCAAAAGCCCCTTTTATGCATCCAGGTTATTAAAAAGGCCTATTTACAAAGTCTCTGGAACGGATAAGGGTATTAGGTGAATGAAAAGGGCATGTTGACGGGGATACTGAAATAAATCAACTGACGCTAAGTGTATGAGTGTTTTCCAAAGGTCGCATCGCCAATACTTCTGTAACTGGCTAGAACACTAAGTTAAAATTTTTGTTGACATTGGAGGGAATTAGAGGGTGAAACTGAAAATCTTGGAAAACGCTTAGAGTGGAGAGATCGGGATGAAACTTGGTGGGAAGAATAAGCACAAGTCCTAGATATGTGAGTGACATAACCGAACCGGATCCGCTCTCTTTGGAGGAGTCGGGGGGTTTCTAGTGCTTTGGCGAGTTCGGTGCTTCTGGACGTGCTAGGACGATGAAAGTTGGTAGGCTTGTCAGGGACCTGCACTAATTGACTTGATTACCGTCGTTTCTTCGATTCGACCATCTTGGAGGAAGAGGAAATCGTGAAAATGGAGGTATGTTAATCTTACGAATGGGTGATCGGATCTTAATGAAACTTGATATATAGATATATCTCACCGGGCAAGAAGAGACTAAAGGAAAACTGCATTTGCAAGTTTATCTTTGTAATGATTGCCAATAAACAAAGAACATCAAAATCGATATCTCCAGTACCGAGTCCAATTTTAGGTTCCGACCTCGTCACAAGTGCCATGTGAGCTCTTGGCTCTTGTTGTCAGTAATTTTGGTTATTTTTCTTATTATTTGCTCTTTTTTCGATAAAGTGAAAAGATTGTACCTCGGTAAGGCCTATAAAATTGAGAAAGAAATATAAAAGAAATAATTTATGTTGTTAAAAAAGACCAAGAAATGCGATTCCAAGAAAATATTCTTCTAAGACTTGTTTTAAAATGGTTATGCGATTAATTAAAAAATGGAGATTTCTAATTTTATCTATGGTTGAAAAATTATTTAAAAGTTTATTGCACTTCGAGTGCCACTTGGATTTGTGATTTGGTCTGTTTTTTTTTTTTTTTTTCACTTTGTTATTTTCCACATTTGCGACAGTCTTTATTGTAATTTTTTTTTAATTTTGCATTATAGATAACTTCGAAGACCACACTGCCTTTCCATGACGAAAATATAACAGTTCAAAACAGGGATGAAACAGTTTTAATCGACAGTGAACAGATATAAAAATTTTAACTGGATATTTTGAACACATATACAGTGTTCATCACCAGCAGTAAAACTAGAAGATGTTATATTATTCTTTGTAGATGGATAATTATTGATGTCTTCTAGTTTTACTGCTGATGATGAACCCTGTATATGTGTTCGAAATATCCAGTTAAAAATTCGATCGTAATTTTGTATTACCTTTTTGCGTTCATCATCCCTTTTATCCATTTCTGAGGCTCAAATGAAATCTACTAACAAATTAAAATTAAATCTTATGTAAATTCTTAAAGGTTGGTCACTTCTTAAGGAAATAAAAAAATAAAAATTAAATTTGTATTTAAAAAAATAAAAAAAATATAAAAAATATAAAAATAATTAAATATAAAAAAAAATTAAAAAAATAAAAATGGCACTATTATATTCGTTATTCTATGCTATTTCCAAGTATCATAGGTGCTTTACTGACAACGAGTCCTTCCCCTTGAGATCTTGTACATAGCCTGAATAATATATTTCTCAATACTTTTGTGATATAGAGACCACACGTTATTCTTGATCTGGAATAAAATCGGTTTTCTGTGTACGCTTGGAGATAATCAGCTTATCCTGAGTGAGATAAACTACTATTCAGGTGTAGGTAAAGAATACGGCATTAGACTTTACTGTCCCTACCGGCGGTGCTGATCTCCGTTTCTTGGCCAATCAGCTAGGGAGTGCAATGGGGGGTTGGGGGCCAACCACCCCGTGCTTTCGCAAACCCTTCCTGTTTACTTTCCCCAGATTTCTCCAGGTACACATTTAGAGCTTGGTCGACTCTGGCTGAGCTTTGAGAGTCACGCCACTGACCCCCGTCCCAAACTAAATAATTGGATACATTAGGATTCCAACTCTCGCCCTCTCAGACAAAGGATACTGATAGATAATTTAGGTAATAATTCAGATAATTCAGACTATTCAGGCATATTTCAATTAAATATTTAATATAAAGAGTTGGTTAGATTAGGTATTTAATATAATGCGTTCCTGGCGACCTGCTGTGCATAGTCTTCTGTTGAAGTTTCCATGATTTTGTTGCTAAAGTATTATATTTTCGTGTTATTTTAGTATATTTCAATATGATTAAACTAACTTCACTTCTTAAGGGTGGTCGCTCAGATTACAAAGTGTGGTCGCTATATCATACACGTACCTATTTCTCTATTAATTGATTGTCGTTATTAGTCATGTTCTCTGTTGAAGCGGTTTTTTTCTGCAGTTTTTATTGATGCAATCTAGTTTTGCCTTGGATTGTTATCAGTAGGCCTATCTGCCAAAATATAAACTGAAATCATTTTAAGAAGTAGGTAACAATAGAAGGAAGCATGGTAGTCAAATTAATAGGAATTTACTAAATATTATAAAGAATTTCGTTGACAATAGGGTGCATTGTCAGGAAAATCACTATGATGTCTGGAAATAGCATAAAGTAATCATTAATTTAAATAAGAGTTCTAATTTATTTTGTTAGTACGTTTTCTTCTGGATTGGCCAGCCACTGAATATTTACCTAATCGTATATTAGTATACTCTTGCCGACTTTTTCTTTGATTTTTCATCTCGTCACTTTTGCGCTATTGCTTATAAACATTCTTGTTTGATTAATCTCTTTCAGACTTCGTATATTCCGACCATAGTATTGGTTGTCAAAGAAGTCAAATATAACTTGGGATCAGAATAAAAAAAAAACGCCCATGTGTTGATCAGTTTATACAAAACAGACATATGCATCTAGAAACAAATATCAAATTTCAACGGCGTTTTCATCAAATTTTCTTTCAATGTAATTCAAACCTCGTCAATTTATTTCTCTGGAAAACGCCCAATATATTCATCAAAACATCTTACTACGCCCTTATATTAAAACATATTTATTCCGTCCTAATTTCATTCCCATAAAGAAGTAATTTGTCTGTAATAGCTTGAACAATTATAATGAATGCATATGTACCTGCAAAATCACTGAACTAAATGCAGCTATTACGGGGAGGGAAGGGAATGCTAAACTATGGACATTTTCTTTTGTCATCAAAAAACTGAAGTGTATATCTGGAAATTGAGGAACTGTGACCATATGAAATTACATGGCTAACTTCTGTCACACTTGATGCATGTCACCTAATGCGTACGATTTATTTGATAGTAGTCAAATACTTCTTGTATTAGACTTCTGGTTTTGATCACAGCTTAGATACCAATACAGTTATGAAAACTCGATTTATTTTTGGGACCCAGTGCGCGGTAGCAATACTAGCGGCTGAAGACAGGGAACTGGCAGCACAGCTGAGATACCAATATTGGTATCTAAGCTGTGTATGCAACAAAACAAAATTTTGTTCCCGCCTATGGTGTTGTAGTACGATCTACGCGTCGGAGCGCAGGTTTGGAGGAGGCGCCAAGTTCAGAGCTCTTTACCAAAAGCTTCTCATGGACAAGATAGGAGTTTTCATAACTGTATATTGGTATCTTAGCTGTGGTTTTGATCCTGAGGTCTGCCTAAATCACTAACTTCTTTAAAAGTAAGTCTCGCGTAATAGCGTTGCCAACGCGGTACAATTGTACCGTTTTTGACACGATTTAGACATACTGGTACAAAGCCGTACGTTTGCAAGTTTTTGGTACCGTGCCAATTTCCCTGCACATTTTGATTTTACTTTCTTCTTTCTTACTCGGATTTCTGTTCGAGTATTACTCTGTTTTCTTCTTGTCACTGCGAATTTTAACCTGCTGTTCAGACGGTAGAAATAATCCTGTTTCGGCACAATTTTAGTCGAAAAACTGACCCAGTTAACTTCACACTTTCGACAACGCTGTATGTATATCGACTTAAACCATCTCACAGAATAACGAAAAGTTGAAGCATGTACTTGTATGTTTTAATGCCTGTACCATTGTTAGAGGGGTTTATTATTATTTTAATTGAAGTAATAATATACTAGGTGGCTGTCATTCAGTATTCCGTTGGACTTGATACTCGTAAGCGTGTAGGTCTTAACAAGGCACTAACGCAACATCTTTATTTTGGGTTGGGGTGGGAGAAGTCATCAAAGTCTACCAAAATAGGAAAAAAAGTATAGAAAATCTAACAATCTGGCGGTTTTAGCAACCAGGCTCTAAGCCTGGAGTAGAAATACTCTAATCAATTCTGCACTCAGAAATTATAATTATTTTTTAAGATCTTGAATTTTGGGGGAAAATTCAGCACGAAATATATCAAACATATGAAGACGCGTGCTTGTTTTCAAACCTGGGTTGTTTCTTAAAAGTAAAGCGTACGGCGTTTGACTTTACATTGCCTACCAGCGGTGCTGATTCCTGTTCCATGGGCCGTTATCCAGGAAGTGAAGTGGGTTGTGGAGGAATAAGGACTCCCCATCCTTTGCTTATACGCGCTCTTCCTGTTTAGCTTCCCCATATTTCTCCAAACATGCATTTAGAGCTGGGTCGACTCTGGCTACGCTTACAGAGTCACAACACTTACCCTCGTTCCAAACCAAATAACCAGTGACACCAGGAATCAACCTCTGTCCTCACGGCTTATAACAAAGTTAGCTAGCTGGATCAGATCGGCTAATTTTTATTTTCAGGAAAATTCACACAGAAAATGAAAACGGGGCACATTTAGGGACGTCAAATTAAACATCACGTCCCCGAAAAATATATTTAAAATTGATCCTTGAAAATTTTCTTAGCTCTTTTCTTGTTGAAAAAAGAAAAGAAAGTCAGCAGAATTTTTGATTTGTTCTGTTTTAATACGAATAATGTGCGCTTCAACGCGATTTTTAAAATTAAAGTAAAGAGCGATGTAAGCCCTTGAGGCCAAAGTGTCATTTGAGCTCGACTCAAAACAATATATATTTTGACGAGTGTCTTGTCTTTCCATCATTATATGCGTTCGTTAAATAGTATCTCGTCATAATAACTTACGAACGGGTGATCGGATCTCAATAATGAAATTTGATATTTAGAAGGATATCGTGTCTCAAAGGTCTTATTTTAAATCCCGACCGGATCTGGTGACATTGGCGGGGGAGTTTGGGGGGAATCTAAAATCATGGAAAACGCTTAGATTGGAGGGATCGGGATGAAGCCTGGTGGGAAAAATAAGCAGAAGTCTTAGATACGTGATTGACATAATTGGAACGGATCCGCTCTATAGGGGGAGGGGCTTAATTCTGAAAAATTAGAAAAAATGACGTATTTTTAACTTACGAAGGAGTGATCGGATCTTTATGAAACTTCATATTTAGAACGACCTCGTAACTCAGATTTCTCATTTTAAATCTCAACCGGATCCAGCGTCATTGGGGGGGAGCAGTTGGGGGGCTGACATCTTAGGAAATACTTAAAGTTGAGAGATCAGGATGAAACTGGATGGGAAGAATAAAAACCTGTCTAAGATACGTGACTGACATCACTGGATTGGATCTGCTCTCTTTGGTGAGGTGGGGGAGGGGGGGGGGGTAATTTGGAAAAATTAGGTATTTGTAGCTTACGAAAGGGTGACCAGATCTTAATAGAATTTTATATTTTGAAGGAGCTTGTGCTTTAAAGCTCTAATTTTAAATTCCGACCAGATCCTCTGATATTGGGGGAGTTGGAGGGGGAAACCGGAATTCTTGGAAATCGTAAAAGTTGGGGTATTTTTATCTTACGAATAGGTGATCGGAAAAACTATTCCCATCACCTAAGATCGGAATAAATAATTATTCTTTAATGAAATTTTATATTTAGAAGGAATTCATGTCTCAGAGCTCTTATTTCAAATCCCGACCAGATCTTTTGACATTGGGGGGAGTTGGAGGGGGAAATCTTGGAAAACACTTGGAGTGAAGGAATCGGGATGAAGCTTGGTGGATAGAATAAGCAAATGTCCTTGATACGTGATTGACCTAACCGTACTGGATTTGGCTCTCTTTGGAGGAGTTGGGGGAGGGGTTCAGTGATTTGGCGAGTTTGGTGCTTACGGACGTGCTAGGACGATGAAAATTGGTGGGTGTGTTATGGAGCTGCACAAATTGACTTGATAAAGTCGTTTTCCCAGATTCAACCATCTGGAGGGCTAAAGGGAGAGAAAAATTAGAAAAAACTAGGTATTTATAACTTACGAGTGGGTGATCGGATCTTAATGAATTTTGATATTTAGGACATCGTGACTCAGAGCTTTTATTTTAAATCCTGACCGGCATTAAGCCTCTGATTTTCCTTTTAAATTAATCTATTGATTCTTAGAATTTTGTGAGAGCTCATACTATATGAGCTCTTGGCTCTAGCTCTTCTTGCCTCGTCACAAGTGCCATATGAGCTCTTAGCTCTTGTTTAATGCTATAATAGAAAAAGAGAAACCTTTAAAAAAAATTCGTAAATTATAGATGACAGTCGAGACCTAAGTAGGGAGTTGGAAGGGGACTCATGTTCTGTCTTATTTTTGATAATTTCTTTTTGTTTTGACAAGGGTTTGAATCCTCCATCCCAGAATTGAAATCTCGAGTAAAGTCCGATAATTTTGTGTTTCGAAACCGACTTTCACACGTAATAAATTACAAACTTGCGACTTTTGAAAGCAAAGAATAACTGAAAAAACTAAAAATTGCTTAATTGTTGTCAATTGATTGTCATTGAAAAAAAGAACTAGTTGCAGCTAAACAATAATTAGTTGTTAGCAAATTTATTACCAACCAATTTTAATAATAAATAAATAAATTTTAAAACTCCTGTCGTTAAAAAGAAATACAAATTTTATTACTAAAATAAAATTTAATTCTGTACTGAATATATCACTCATTAAGATATTACTCGTATTTAAATTGGGGTTAAAAGCCTGAAAGCAAGGTAGAGCAAAGAATAAAAAAAAATCCTTGGTATAAGGATAAAATTTGATGAGGTTTTATCTGAAAAAAAAATTATAGTAAAATTTATGTTCGACAAAGTTTTAAATACATATATGCTTGCAGTAAGCGACTGTAAAACCTTTTTGCCGCCAGTCTACAATTTAAATCACAGATATCAAGCTCTAACCTCAAAATTTTAAATCCTTAAATTTCAGATCTTTGTTGGTGGTCAACTTAACAAGCGGATAATTTTCTACTCGTGTAATTTTCTCATTCGTGTACTATAAAATGAGGATAAATATAAAAAAAGAAGTGTTTTACTATTCGGGCGTGTTCGGGCGGAGGTCTGACATATACTGTGCCGAAATTTGAATTGATTGTGTTTGAATTGCCAGGACCTTTTATGCGCATCCACTTTTGATTGTAAATTTTTTGTTTCATAAAAGTTGAAATGAAATTTTTTTTTGAGACTGTTTACTTTGTCATATTCATACATTAAGTTTCTTCAGAATTGTTCAAGGGTTTCTATGGTCATTGTTTTTTTTTTGTCTTGCGTTTTTTATGGTCTTTCTGTCATTTTTAATCTGGATAGTTATTTTTATGGACTACTCTACCTGGGGGTGTCGTTATTATTTACCATTATCAGGCAAGGAGCACTGTCATTTCAATTCACATGTCGAGGAAAGAAGATTTAGTATTTTTTTAAATATATTTGTAAGTTTAACGTTTTTTAGTTTTATATTATATTTAAGAATAATTGAAAAGATGAAAAACTTCACTGTAGAAGTTTCAAGCTCCTATCTACAAAAATGTGAATATTCGTATTTTTTGCCAGAAGACCAATCACGGGTGTGTTTATTTGTTTTGTTTTTGTTTGTTTTTTTCCGAGGGTGATCGTATCGACCCAGTGGTCCTAGAATGTTGCAAAAGGGCTCATTCTAACGGAAATCAAAATTTCTAGGGTCCTTTTTAAGTGACCAAAAATCGGAGGGCACCTAGGCCTCCTCCCACGCTCGTTTTTTCCCCTTCTTTACTGTTTTAAAAAGTAGAGTTAAGAGAAAGAGTCAAACTTTAGCGTAAATAGCGGGGCGTTGAGGAGAAAAAGCCCCTTTCATATATGGAGTAATTTCTGTTCGTTTTAAGTTTCAATGTCGCTCCTTACTTTCAGTTAAAAAACTTGTTTTTTTTTATTTAATTTATTTAACAACGAACCCAGTGACACTTACAAGCCAGTTTAAAAGACCGGTTCAGTATATTAGGATAGTAACGGCGTAATTTTGCCATGTTTGATGTTTGAACCATATTTCCTTTTCAGCTTTACGTTTAAACCCTGCTTAAAAATCGAGTCCATTGATACTACCAAACCGATTTTAGAAGTCAGATATCGAATCGAAGCCGAAACGTACAAGCCAGGCAAAAAATTTTCAAGAGTTCGATTTGCCAACGGTCATACAGACAGATCAAATGTTGTTGAAAAGGTCATATCATTTCTCGACAAAACAGAGCCTTCAGAATGCTTGGAGGAAACTGTTTTCCTCAAGGTAATTTTTTTTTTAGAGGTGGTATGTGAGTGAAGTATTTACAGTTTCGACTCTGCAACTCGAATGCTGTAAGTTATGAAATTAAAAATTTACAGGACCCATAAAAACAAATAGGATTTATGCTGGGCTTTCCTTTTTTCTTATTAAAATCACGTGACTGTATTTTCTATTTCTGATCATTTATGTTGATGAGAAAAGATGTTGTATGCTTTGGGCTCTTTTTGAGCAAGATTGAAAGTTTTGAATATCCTGGGAGTAAAATAAGAACAAATAGATCGAAACAGTCGATCTTTATTTCTTTGAGGGGGGGGGGGGGGGGGTCTTGCGAGATTTAATTGTCATTTTTAGACAATCTCGCTTAATGTTTTTAAATTACTGCAACCCAGCGAGTATCCCTTGACGAAAAGTGTCACATATCTTTGGATTACCGGAGCTGGAATGGAGCTTTTGATATTAAAATTGTTTTCATTATTTAAGTCGACGTAAACAAAGAGAAAAAATAATTAACAAACCAAGTGAGGGTGATTTCCAGCCAGTGGGAAAACAAAACTACAAATCAACCCTTTCAGAAAAGATATCCGCTAAACCATCATCAGCACTCAAAAAAGTAAATGAAAAAAGTTTACTGCAAGAAAGCTTGCCTAAGGATACTGAGGACGGCTTATCGAAGCTTTTTGCTGAAATATTTTGAGACGGCCTCTTTGGGTTTCTTAATTGTCGTTTTCTTCGTTTTCTTTGGTTTTGTCGAACGCCATGCAGTGTCAATACGGGTTCAGAACGTGATTGTATTCTGTTTTACACCTTAAAGCTTTCTTTATACAAACCACCGGCTCTTCATAACTTTCAAGCACGTTTTTTGTTTTTTCGTTCGGTTTCACGTAAGTATCTTGCCTGTAAAATCGGTACCATGTGAAACTTATATTGTTTTATCTAACAATTTTTGAATTATGGTCGCTGATTTGCTTAAATGAGGATCTCCGCCAAATGTAAAGAAAAAATAATTGAAGTACCCATGACAGTGAAAGTATGACTTTTTGGAATTGACTTATATAAAACTTATATGCCTTATTCTAAAACAGCCATATAGGTCCTAAAAATTAGGGAAAATCTGGGATCCAGTTCTTTTAAAAAAGACCTCCATATGTGACTATGCATTTTCTGGCAGCAGAGGTGCCAAAATCGAAAAAAATGAGCAAAAAATAGGCGAAAAACAGATGGCATCAATCAGTTTATGACGACGTAGCTTCCTAAACGAAACTTAGTTTGAAACGAAGTTTCGTCAAACGAAACTTAAATAATAATACATCCCTAAATAGAGACTTGGGTGAATACACACTCAACCCTATGTACACAAAATTAATTACAGAAAATAATCTAATTCAAAATAAAACAAAAATAGGAATGAACAAAAACAAGCCCAATATCAAAAGAACTATCAGATTAGCTGCAGAGAAGGCAAATATCGCAATAAGAAATCATTCCAATTTTTAATAAATACAGTTAGTGAAATGAATGAACCTTTTTATCTTGTAAAATGTTAGCTTTTATCAGACAGTCTTGGCTGAACTTTTCGTTAAGAAGTAATGATGCCAAGGCTATTTTAAAATAAAAAATGGATTTTTAACTGAGAACTTTTATTGTAAGTGTTTTATTGTTTTTTATTTATTTTTTCTTTGCTGAAGACGGCCCTTAGATATAGGGCCGAAATATTCAAATAGGTTTTGTTGGTTCACTGTCTTGGGAAAAAAAGTCCTCATTATTCTCTCTTTTGTTGTTGTATTATGGAAAGGCAGTGTGGTCTTCGTCATTATTTACATATAATAACTGAGCGCAAGCCAGGTTGCGATTGATAGGTGTAATTATTAAACAAAATATGAATCAAAGTTATCTATCAACCGTTACAAGAAAATGTTCTATTTGATGAGAAAAACGAGATGATTATATCTAATAATAAATAAAAATATTTATAACTAATATATCAGATTTTATTCAAGGGGGCTCATCAAAGAAATACTACCAATAAAATTTAATTCATGGAAGGAACATAAATTAAACATGAAAAATAAATAGATAATTTGTAAAACACAAAAGTTAAATTGTAAACATATCGAAGCCTCAGGAGGCAAAGGTGTCAAGTCTATTTCGTACATGTTAGTAATCTGCATACACTAAACAGAGTTCAATATTTATGGATTTGGGATAGATTTACTTAATGAGCTCAAAAATGCTGTGTCAACACCGATCATAAATTTGTCTTTTTTGTATATGACTACGCTCATTTGTCAGGTTTGCACTTCGAGCACACGCCTAAACAAAGAATCTTGTCCGTTTCGTGCGTGAAATCAATTAAAGACTTTAATTTATGCAAATAATTGAGAAACAAAAACACCAGCTTAAATTCGGACAGTAATTACTACAGCATAAAGAATTATTACAAAAGTAAACATCTAACTGTGTAAAAGATATTTATTCATTGAAAACAAAGGTGGTCCTAAATGGGTGGAAGTGTTTACCCCCTCCCCTCCCACTTGACATGTGAATTTGGCTATGTTAAATTTCCAAATGAGATGACACCTTATAGAATTTTGTTTTTGCTTTGTTATACTGTAACTAAGTTGCAGCAGTTGGAGTACAGTGTAGTTAGGTCAGGGATGTACTTAGGCGGACCTCAGGATCCTGCCCCAAAGAAATACTATTTTTTTTAGAATTTTGGGCACTTTGTACTCAAAATGTTGGGCACCTTGTATTCAATTTACCCAATACAATTTTATTTGTTACTACATCCCTTCTAAGAAAATTATATGTGCGTGCCTGGTTTATTGCCATGTGTTTTTTGTTCATTCTTTATCCACGTTTCTTTATTTCTAAGTTTGGCATTATTTACTACCACAATAGTCACATTTGCATACAGAGGCATTGTTCTTAGAAGTTCAATTTCAAATTTTTCTTAATGTTTTAAGATATATATGATTATATATATATATATATATATATATATATATATATATATATATATATATATATATATATATATATATATATATATATATATATATATATATATATATATATATATATATAATATGTTATAGTATAGTTATAGTGCAAAATATCATTTAGCATCATTAATAGTTTCCATTTAACTAATTCAAACAATCCGGTCGTATTGTCACTGTCCTTGATACGTTAAAAGACTTATTCAGATCTTGCCTCACCTGAGTCTGGCTACATTAAATCATTTTGAAATGTATACATTTTTTGTGGCTCCATCTTTGTCAATACTAAGGAAGTCTTCCGGCATATAAATTACCAGATTCCCACGCGTCAAGGTGGAAAGGGATTATGGTTTGACTTTTTCTCAGGCTCTTGCGCTATTACAAATCGGCCTAGTGACCACAAACTGTTGCAAAGAAATAAATTGGCCAAATCCTTACAACAATTGGGTATTATATGTTATAAAAAGGAGCTGCGGGAAACCCAGGGTATTTCATGAGAAACAGAAGATTTATGCTCTCATTGAAATATGTGAAAACAATCTCATTAAAAAAAAAAAAAAAAAAAAAAAAAAAAAAAAAAAAAAAAAAAAAAAAAAAAAAAAAAAAAAAAAAAAAAAAAAAAAAAAAATGTTTTACCTTTTTCAGTAAAAAGAAATGAAAAAAGTGCTGATTAAAATCAAAAGCCCTGAATAAAACTGAGCTTCTAAAGTTCTTAGAACATAATGCTCTAGAGAAACTTAGATTACTTGTAAAAATTTACGAAAAATTGTGTAAAAAGTTTCCGAAAATACATTGCAAAATATACCAATGCAATACCAGCACATTTTTAGCTAGTGAAGGTCAGTAGCCTCTCTTTATCTTTGATAATACGCTCTTGTAATCTAAAGAGGAGGAGGGGGGTATTATGAAGGTTTTAGTGTGCTCCCATACTTTTATTAGTGATGCCACATTGAACTAGAATTATTACCCCCTTACATTTTCTTGAATTGGCGCCCTTGTTGTTGAACCTAATATCAAGCAATTGCTGTGAACCTTGCAAAAGGGAAGCAAATATTGGAAAGAACGGAATGGAGTTTTCCAATTCTGTTTTCCATAGTGTAAATACACATTGAGCATATTGTTGAGCAATTCAAAGTGCCATAAACCTTGTAAAAAAGTGAAGCAGAAACTGCAAGGAACAAGGAATAAACCGGAGGCATGAAATGCTTTAGAAGAACTGGGACAAACAGTGTCCTCAACTTTGGACTCGGAACTCCCTTGGGCTAGCGGTTAAAACAATTGTGTAGTGGCTATGTTCTGTAAAATTTCCAGACTTTTCCAAAATTACAGGCTTTCCTCTGTTAAATTTTTAGCAGTGTACGTTAGTTCTACTATAGTCTAAAAAGAGATTATAATTAATGGCAATCATTGGAGGAATTTACTTATCTTACCAAGTCTGGATTAGAGCATAAAAATATTTAATATCACCTTTTCATTTTTCAAGTCGTGTCTTCTTCTTCTTCAAAGTTTGACACTAAGTAAGGCGAATTAATTTGTCAAGTGAAAAACGAATAATTGTGGTTGACAAGTGAATTTCGATGGTATGACCTACTAAGGGCGAAATTTCTGAAGTTTTACTAAAAAATCTAACTGCCTAAAAATATATGGGTTTTTGTACAACAGGTGATGTTTGACACGCCTAGTAGAACTGTGCCTTTGATGCGAGTGTTTGAACACAAAACACCACTCTCTTTGTCTTCTTCTTCTTCAAAGTTTGTATGAAGAACGCGGTGGTGTAGTACATGGTGAGTGGACACCAAGTACATGTTGAAGACAAGTACACGGTACGAAGAGGTGTGGCGTTTTGGAAGATGTTGGCGCGTTTCGGAGCAATTGGCGTTCCAAGACCTACACCAGGTTGCTAAGAGTGACCAGCCCCTTGCTTCAAATAGTTTTTGCTAGCTGTAAAATCAAATCGTTCAACTTTTGGTCTGAAAAAGAAACGAACCGAATGTATACCCATATGAATACATCTTCTTTTTTATCGGGCGACGTCAAAAACCAGCTTAGTTGATGATGCCACAAGGCGTGCAAAAAAAGACAATTTTAATGGACCAACATTTGGACACTGCATTATTTATAGTTCCCCAATATATCTTTTACCGGTGTAATGTTTTGTAGTACGGTACCACGGCTCGCTCCCTTAGAGTGAAGACACTCTAAGAGTGAAGACATCAAAAACAAGATACATTTAATTTTGGGAATCGCATTTTTGACTGAAGTTACTATTGCATCTTAATTATAAATTATATCCTGCCGTTTCTTTGCTTTGTAGCATTGCCACTTTGATTTCTTGCACTAATATGTTTATTACTAAACCTGAGTTTCTTAATATATTATATTCCCTTAATTATGCTGCTAGTACACTGACTACTCACTGTAGTACAAAGCAGCCAAAGGCCGACATTTGTGCATACTCACCCCGCCCCCAATCAATTAGAGTATTGCTCTACCCCCTCACATGAACTTCCTTTTTCTTTCAAACCGTCCTTATGACCTCTTACCACGTCATTCGGATACGAACTACTTTTTCTTTTACCCCAGACGGATGGCCAAAAATCACAATCTTTGGCAATCAGCGATAAGAACTATCAAATATATTATAATTATTTGCCTTACTTATAGTTAGTATAATAATTATAATTGATAGTTAATCAATTAATATTATTTTGAGCATAAGTAGTTAATCATAATTCCCTAATTAGAAAAAAACTTATTATTCTACCTGAATTTTTAAAACAGGCATGTTAGCAGTGAGAAGGGCCTCTGGACCCTTCAAATTTTTAGACCCTTCATTTTTTTATCGACGAATAGTTGTATGTACAAGAAATTTATCTCGCCTTTAAGATTTATCTAGGCAAACACAATCTTTATTTCAAAAGCTCAAAATTCAAACTACTTCCACATTTTCAAAAAGGAGATACAACGTGTCTTGTGTTAGGAAAGAACAACCTCCTGAACCTCTTGAAACCTATATAAGGCCAATCCGTCGAGCGTGGTTCGTTGAACATAAATATTATAAAGAGGGATGCACACAGGAGAGGGGTGCATGGACCCCACAAATCTGAACTAACCGAGATTTCAAGCATTTCTCATTCAAACTATCAAATAAAATTTCCGTGTACTTGATTTGTTATTAGTCGCTATTTGACAAAAGAGTGTCACCTAACGTTTTTTGAATTACCGCAACAAATATCTTGCATTGATTAGTTTATAACAAATAAGTAAAGTTTACGTCATCTGTTAAATAGTGTGCCTTCAATTATGTTTGATTCCCTTTTATGTGGACAACCTCGAGATTCTCATGCTTAGAGAGTTTGTATGATTAGCAATTTTCCGCCGGGTTTTATTCCAACAATTTCAGCTAATTAATGGTTTAGAAGTTTAATTATCGTCCGTACTATTTCAAACTAATATGCACTTTCCCCACCTATTCTGATCAATCAATAGATCTGGCATGAAGACATTCCATATTGTAGCTCCCTATATGATTTCTAAGGTTTTTGTATTATCTTGTCTTTTTTAGGGGGGGGGGTATTCGTCCTATTGCCAAGTCATCCAACTTGATTTTACCAGTTGCTTTTGACAAGTCTCCTATGAGCAAAAAGCATAAAGCTTGATGAAGGATAACAGTTTTTTATTTTTGTTTCTGCTTGCCGTCGAGGAGTTGCCCATAGGCGTGGTGCAAAGTGCTCCTAAGCTCTGCAGAATTTTACCACGCGTGGTGGTAAAAGTGGCGCTCCGTGATGTACACAAAATGGTGAGCCACGATTTGCTTGCTGCAAAGGAAGGTCGATCTTTATTTGTTCTTTACTATCATGTAGAGTATGATTAATAATTTCCTCATTAATCAAGTGTTGCATTTCTCCCTGTCAGATCTAGTTTTCGTAAAATAGCGTAGAATGCAAGATTCTTTGCTTTGTCAGAAGCTATGCATCATAAATTCTCATTGCTACACATCAAAAATAAAATAGTCTCAATTCTGGCAAGAACACAATGAATCTCAGAGTTGCCAACATTTTGTAAAAACTGTTTCCATAAAATAAAATTTCCAAGATTTAGATAAGATTTGTCACTAAAGCTTTTTTGTAGACGGAGTGAGGGAGAAGAATCCAACCCCACCCAATCAAAAAATCGAATCGTATTTGTGTCACCCAAATAGTTCGAGACGTACCCCTCCCCAAGGGAATGAAAGTAATCTTTGGTAAAAGTAGTGGCTCATTTCTCTTGTGATCGTAAATCGACATACCTGGCTGCAAAAATAAGGACCCCTACCTCCATTCCTTGCTAAAATGTTATTTTTTTAGGCATTTTAGTTTTTCCTCATGCTTGTTTTTTTTATATCAAACAGTTCGTGGTAACGAACTGTAGTAAGGAGCGACCCGGCTCAATAGAAACCAAAACTCTAAAAAATGGAAGTTTGAGAACAATAGCTACATCAAAAGAATTGCATTTTAATGCTGATTTTAAATATATAAGTTTCATCAAGTTTAGTCTTACTCCAAAAGTTACGAGCCTGAGAAAATTTGTGTTATTTTAGAAAATAGGGGGAAATACCCCCTAAAAGTCATAGAATCTTAACGAAAATTACACCATCAGATTCAGCGTATCAGAGAACCCTACTGTAGAAGTTTCAAGCTCCTATCTACAAAAATGTGGAATTTTGTATTTTTTGCCAGAAGGCAGATCACGGATGCGTGTTTATTTGTTTTTTTTTTTTTTTTTTTTTTTTTTTCTTTTTCTTTTTCCCAGGGGTGATCGTATCGACCCAGTTGTCCTAGAATGTTGCGAGAGGGCTCATTCTAACGGAAATGAAAAGTTCTAGTGCCCTTTTTAAGTGACCAAAAAATTGGAGGGCACTTAGGCCCCCTCCCACGCTAATTATTTTCCCAAAGTCAATGGATCAAAATTCTGAGATAGCCATTTTATTCAGCGTAGTCGAAAAACCTTATAACTATGTCTTTGGGGACGACTTACTCCTCCACAGTCCCCGCGGGAGGGGCTACAAGTTACAAACTTTGACCAGTGCTTACATATAGTAATGGTTATTGGGAAGTGTACAGGTGTTTTCAGGAGGACTTTTTGGTTGGGGGGAGGGGTTGAAAAGAGGGGGATATACTGGGGGAACTTTCCATCGAGGAATTTGTCATGGGGGAAGAAAATTTCCATGAAGGGAGCGCAGGATTTACTAGCAGTATTCTTAAAAAAAACAATGAAAAAATAAATAGGAAAAAGTTTTTTTCAGCTGGAAGTAAGGAGCAGCATTAAAACTTAAAACGAACAGAAATTATTACCCATATGAGGGGCTCACCTCCTCCTAATACCTCGCTCTTTGCGCTGAAGTATTTTTAGTAATGTGAACTATTTATTCTACGGCTTTTGTGATTCAGGGGTCATTCTTAATGAATTGTGCCAAAATTTAAGATTTATTTTAAAGAGAGGGGTACTGACGAGGGGGCGAACCCTCTCATATGTGTAATAAAAACATGAGAATAAAAAATTCTTTACGGAAGCTAGTTTATAAGTTACGTATATCTTTTACTAATAAAAAGATTCGTAAAAGATTAAAAGTTCTAGTTGCCTTATTTATTAACCAAAAAAATGGAGGGCAACTAGGCTTCCTCCCCCACTCTCTTTTTCTCAAAATCATTCGATCAAAATTATGAGAAAGCCATTTAGCCAAAAAAAAAAAAAAAAAAAAAAAAAAAAAAAAAAAAAATGCAAATTTCGTTTTAGTTATTTCTCTGCGGAGAGCCAAAATCAAAACATGCATTGATTCAAAAACGTTCAGAAATTAAATAAAAAAACAAGTTTTTTCAACTGAAAGTAAGGAGCGACATTAAAACTTAAAACGAACAGAAATTACTTCGTATATGAAAGGGGCTGCTTCCTCACCAACGCCCCGCTCTTTACGCTAAAGTTTTTTACTGTTTTAAAAAGAAGAGTTGAGAGAAAGAGTCAAACTTTAGCGTAAAGAGCGGGGCGTTGATGAGGAAGCAGCCCCTTTCATATACGAAGTAATTTCTGTTCGTTTTAAGTTTTAATGTCGCTCCTTACTTTCAGTTGAAAAAACTTGTTTTTTTTATTTAATAATCTAACTAGAATGGAGGATTCAACGCTCAAGCCTCAAGGATTGTATGATTAATCTACCTGATCCAGACACATAAGAACCTCCATGGTTAAAGTCCTGTCTCCTTAATTTTAACTTCGCCAACCCAAGCTTTTATTTTTCCTTAAAACTGACTAGTTTTAGCATGATATGACCCAGGGATTATCGGGTGGATTCCAGACCCAGGGATTGTCGGGTGAATTCTAGATCCAGGGATTGTCGGGTGGATTCTAGACCCAGGGATAAGTGGGTGGATTCTAGACCCAGGAATTGTCGGGTGGATTCTTGATCCAAGGATTGTCGAGTGAATTCTAGACCTAGGGATTGTTAATGGATTCTAGACCCAGGGATTTTTAGGTGGATTCTGGACCCAGGGATTGTCGGGTAGATTCTAGATCCAGGGATTGTCGGGTGGAATCTAGACCCAGGGATAGTCGGGTTGATTCTAGACCCAAGGATTGGCGGGTGGATTCTAGAGCCAGGGATTATCGGGTGGATTTTAGACTCGGTGGTTTTCGGGTGGATTCTAGACCCAAGGATTTTTTGGTGGATTCTAGACCACAGGATCGCCGAGTGGATTCTAAACCCAGGGATTGTTGGGTGGATTCTAGACCCAGGGGATTTCGGGTGGATTCTGGACCCAGGGATTGTCGGATGGACTCTGGACCCAGAGATTTTCGGCTGGATTCTAGACCCAGGGATTTTTGGGTGGATTCTAGACCCACTTGATCCTCATATAGAAGAAGGTCAGTAGAAATAGTCCCGTACCTTAAGTTGATTTTATCCACCAATGACGTGGTTCCTGCTCTTCGTATTTCTGTTCAAAAATAAGAGAAAATATTGGAGATGCAAAATCATAAGGATCGTGGAGTGGACCTTTCGGGCTTCAGCAAGAAAAAAAATCTAAATTACTGCTTATTCCTAATTCTTTATGTTTTATTAACATATTAATGTTATTTTTTTCTTTATTGTTTCTCTTACTTCCTTGTTGCCCAGAAAGAAAATCGAGGATAGTAGTCCATAGAGGGGCCGTCATATTATACTATCCTTTCCATTTATTTATATGTTTGCCCTTATGGTTCGTATTTTTTTACGTATCAATGTATAACAAAACTATTATTTTATAATAGTGTAATTATCATTATTATTGCGTTTATAAAGTGTATATTTTTTGTATAATTGCTTAATTATAGTAGCATAATTATGAAATTATTTTTGATTTATGATCAATTTATAATTGTAGTTAAGATAAACACTTTTAAATTTGAATTTCAGGAGAATACCAAGGACATTCAAACTGCTATTGGCTTTAAGATGACATACACTTTGGTCCAAAGAGAGCCAGGAATTCTGAGTGAAGGAGATGATTTTCCTTTGCTATCTCATTATCCAATACTGAATCAACAAGAAGCAGCCAAGACATTTTTTGCGACCTTTGAAAAGGACTGTGGTAATAACGATATTTGCGAAAGTGAACTCCAAGTATCTGCAAGTCTTAATCTTCCATTAGGTATTTTTTCTTTAATATTTTCTACATTTAATGCTATTTCATCTTAATTTTTTAACTAAATACTTTCTGTCTGACGTAGGGTTGACATTTTTGGCAACTTTGAAACTTTTGGCAACGCTGTGTGACTTTTTAACAACAGATTTGAAGCTTTTTCGGCAACTTTTTGTGGATTCTGGAGAGAACGGTGGTGACATCTTTAAAAATAGCGCTGAAATATCTGTGAATCTTAATATTTACTAATATTTCCAAGTGTTTGATTAAATAGCTATTAATAAAAGAAAAGTGGGTCTGCTGGATTTAGTCCTGTTATACGACGTGATCTACTTTCAGTACACACATCATTTTGTGCTCCTAAAATTTCTGCACCCGGGGAAAGTTCCCTCTGAAACCGCCTCTTCCTGAAATACTGAATTCGCCACGAAATTTAACCACACAGCATAACGCAATTGTCGTGAATACAGCTAAAGGGTACAAGGATGGATGGTTAACCCCCAAAAATATCATTGCTTTTCTCCCAGAAAAATCCTCAAAAGCAAGTGTGTTGCTAAGCACTGTCAAAAGACGGCGTATCCCTCCTTTCCATTAGCTGGGCATTCCTTCTTCTCTGCTCCCGCCCAATGAAAATGCCTAGCCATAGTCTTGTCTTTTCAGCATAAATTTTATAAACCTTTAAATCTTTTGAGACTTAATTTTTACACGGTCTATAGCATAAGTAGTAATTATGTCACAAGTTTCGTAAGTATAACAATTCTTTTTACATTTAATGTATTTATTGTCAAGTTTCGAGGGGATATTTATATAGAAAATTGATCTGTAAAACTGAACCCTTTCAAGAAGCCATTCAAGGTTTTTGCATCAAAATGTAGCCTATATAATTGTTTACCGTTCGATAGACGTATAGCGCCTATGGAATCTACTGACAAATAATATTCTTCCCTATTGTACAAAAAGTTGTTGCCAATTGTCTGTCTATTACCCCTTCAGTTTTGCTGACAAAAGGACAGGATGCTATTTAGTAGCGTTAATTGTGTTCTAACAGTGTTTTTATATAGGTTTTTGTGGAGAGATAAACCCCCAGCTGCCTCCAATTTGTCGATCGTCATGCTTATTGTTGTCCAATTAGGAATTTTCCTCTTAAATTGCCTACACCATGTAATTTTTTTCACCCCTTCACTTACAACAACCAATATATTTTCGCTGTTTTTGCATTTTTGATTGGAAACAGGTTTGGGTAATACAACCAAAGATAGGTAGAAAAATACTTTTAACACCTTCTGCTTGTTTACTTTATTTTTTTTTACATTTTCATCATTTGTAATTTTGTCAGCCCCCTCCCACCTCCCTATTTTTTTAGCTTTCCACGTAAAAGTGATAAGTCGTCTAAGTATTGGAATTGAAAACTGCTTGTGATGATCCCGTGGCCCTCTTTTGCAATAAAATTTTCGGATTTTATACCATTGCCTTTTTTGAATTTTAAGATACCAAATCTCTTTTGATTTTCAATTTTGTATTCAGTGGGAACAGACGCTAATAACAATTCCTGGCAAATGGTTCGAAAACAAGTTAAAGAAAGACAATTAAACTTGTAAGGATGATTGCTGCATTGAAAAAACCACAAAAAAAACTTGTAAGGACCATCGTTTTTGGCAGTTCTAATAAGAAATACCCAGAAATTCATGAAATTTTAGTTTTAAAGGTGCCGCCGCCTCTCATCATTGGGGCATCATTAAAATTTAAGGGGTGGGGATTTTTTTCGACTTAGTAAAATTACCAAAAACAGGTATTGTTAAATGAAAATACATCAAAATAAAGTGTTTTCAAAAATTAAGGGAGAGGGACAAAATCAAGGGACACAGTCCCCCCTCCAGTTGACGGCACTACCCAGCCTTGCGTACCTTCCTGATTATACCTTATTCAATAAAAGGGTATGTCCGTAAACCCTAAAGAAAATATGTTGTTTTTTTTTTAATAGAGACACGAAAACCAACTAACCAAGCCGGGCTAGTTCAGGCAGCAGATCGTTACATCAAAAAGATTTGTTCATTGTAGCTCCAAATTTGAAGTTTGCTTCTATTGGTTAAATTTAAAAATTACTGGGCCGCTATTGGTTAAATTTAAAAATTACTGGGCCTGCTCAGTGCCGCTTCTAGGCCTGGGCATAGGGGGCAGCTGTCCCCCCCACTGACGTCTGTAGCTCAACCTCTTTTAGTTTACGTTTTACACTCCCATTAATGTACTTAATTCAATAAATAAATATCGTAATTATTTTTGTATATCTTTTCTCCCCCCCTCCCCAGATTATAAGGCCTAAAACTGTTTTTGATTGTGCTGCTCAGCCCTAGTAATTCAAAAGGCGCTACTTTACACTTTTTTGTCAAAGGATTTCAGACGTAATTATAAACGCACTACATTCAATCTATTGGATTAATCCAAACACCTATGTTTTATTTGAGTCTCAAGGTGGTTAGGACATTTTTTTTAAATGGGTCGCGTCTCCTATTCTAAAATGCAATTAGTATCTTGAGCTGTTGATATCAAAATTGTGTTTGATGGCCTTGTCATCTCTTCTTGATGGCGTGATAAGAACCTTTCTTTTGCTAACAATCGTTCTTCAATAACAATAGAAAATTTGACACAGTTTTTTCAATTTTTCAGTTTTTCAATTAGCTTTAAATGATACAGTGTACTGACTTTCGAATTATCACAACACAATTATTACAGGGGCTGAATTTGTCAAAAAATCTAGAATGAAAGAGGGAGCCAGTGCCCCCCCACCGTTGTGCCCTTTCCTGTTTACGCTCATGCATTGAACCTGCCTTTGAAGTGTCATCCTTTCATCCATCATACACACACACACACACACACACACACACACACACACACACACACACACATATATATATATATATATATATATATATATATATATATATATATATATATATATATATATATATATATATATATATATATATATATATACTAGCTGTTGGGATGGCGCTTCGCGGTTGATTGTGTGTGGCTATGCTGTTTGACCTATGTGATTGTATGGATGAGTAGGGTTAAGGCCTCATTCAAGTGCTGGTCTATATTAATCACTAATTTAGGAAAACAGTCTTCCTTTTCTCCTTCTGTCTCTTTTTTTTTTGTGTGTGTGTTTGTGCTGTAGCATTGGTGATTTCTCTTTTCATGATATATATATATATATATATATATATATATATATATATATATATATATATATATATATATATATATATATATATATATATATGTGTGTTTTTAACTAAGTAAAACTTGCGAATATACAACATTCTTCGCTGTCCCATTGTCTGTGCATATAAATAGATTGTCAGGCTTACCGACTCTTGAACATGCAACATATGAGCTTTGTTGATGGTGATTGCTAATCGACCATTCCCTGTGTCGCCGTCGTCATTTATATATCCCCCTGTGCCCCCGGCGTCCCCGTTGTAGTTGTGTCCCTGTATCCAGGTCGTCATTTATATTCCCTGTGTCCCGGTCGTCATTTGTGTCCCGGTGTCCCAGTCTGTGATTTCTCTTTGAGTGTCCTGGGCGTCATTTATATTCCTTGTGTCCCGGTCGTCATTTGTGCCCCGGTGTCCCGGTCTGTATATACATTCGTTTTTGAATTGGTCTTTTTTTAGTTTTTAGTTTTTTACCTTTTTTTTAGTGATACCTCATGATTTTAATGATTGCCCTTGAGTTTTGTTGATGGTGATTGCTAATCGAACATTCCCTGTGTCCCCTTCGTCATTTATATATCCCCCTGTGCTCCCCGGCGTCATTTGTGTCCCGATGTCCCGGTCTGTAATTTCGTCAGTCGACAAACATGACGTCAGTCAACACACAAACATGACGTCACCCGACAGACCCACACACACACAGACAGCTTATTTTTATATATATAGATATATAATATATATATATATATATATATATATATATATATATATATATATATATATATATATATATATATATATATATATATATATATATATATATATATATATATGTATATATGTGTGTGTGTGTGTGTATATGTGTGAATGAAAATATCAAAAAGGAGTATTTTTCAGATCAAGGGGACAAACTCCCCTACACCTGCAGTCCTTCTTAACAAGTGCCCCTGAAGTGATTTTGCATCATACTTTTGTATTTAATTCCATCCCGTGTCATATCATGTCGTACAAATCAATTTGACAACTTTATCTTGTTAAATAATTCCTTCGAGTCCTAAGAACATCAAAATACAAGTATTTTTTGCCTCCTGAACCCATCTTATGTCTATTCATACCCGAAAACCGTAGATTGCCTTTCGTTGCTTCCTTTCGTTCTATAAAGTTTTTAGGGCATTACAAGATTTCATCAGTGTTGCCACATTGAATTGTGAAAATAATAAGCAAAAATAATTACCTAGGCCTGATAACGTTTTTCGTCCGTAAGATGCTAACATTAGCAATCTGTTGATTCAGAGAGGTAACTACACCTTCAAAGGAAAGCTACCCCTTCCTAGGTTATTCGATTCCTTGCGTATTTTTGCTTAAGTTTTTTTTTGCGATTTCTACCCAGGGCTCTTCCTTTTTTGCGCCCGCTACTACCAGAAACTGCACAACTGCACCTATGGAGTTTGTTATTATTAAAAAATAAATTCCCAGTTTGTTTTAGTTTTTCCAAAATATGTATGGTTGTGCAAGTTTCAACTTATTCAATTCGAACAACCAGATTTCACTTTCACTGTCATTACTACTTGAATTTGAGTAGCATATAGCTGACACATTTAATTTTTAGAGAATTCAACAACTAACTCCCTATATAAAGGATCTGGCTAGCTGTTCTGTACGGTACCCTTTGGTCATAGGACACTTCTTAGGGCACCGAAATTATAAAAAAAACTCCACAAGATTGATTTCCCTCCCTCTTAAATTCCTCTCTTCCTCTTGCATTCCCTTCCTCTCATCCCACTCATTAATGTCCTCTCCTACTACTTTCTACTTACATTTTACTCACTGAGAGTGCGTGAGCCTATCCTATTGCTTTTAACCAAATTTGCCTTTTGACTAACAACATCTTCAGATCTCTCCTTCTCACGGTAATTAAATTAGATCCACAAAAAAAGAAAAAGGTATTGACACATTAACACAGCTTACGTGACAACCCAAGCGTATAGAGATGGATTTACAACATCTTTTTGACATTTCCTAAAACAAGCATCTTCTCTAGGCAGTTTTGCAACTAAATTTAGGAAATTAGGTTTGAGACAAAACCATGCACGCGCGAAGGAATTTTTTTGGAGAACTTAGTAATAGAAGAAAAAAATATTTGACAATTTGTAATAGAAGAATTCAGGATTAGCTGGGAAAGACAGGGCCCTGAATCCCCTCTATCTCGTAAATCCTTGGATAAAACTATTTGTTTTGTGCAGTTTTATTAATAAAGTGCCCCCGGTTGGAAGCACTTGATTCTATATTTAACGATGTGGTATGATGAAACTACTTGCCTTGAAATGTGAGAAATTCAAGATTCCTCCAGAAATCTACTCTATTTTTTTTTAGAAAAACATTGTAATTCAGTTTTTCGTAATAACAGTACAACAACAATGCAACGAAGATTCAGTATAGGCTGCTTCCCCTTCCACTTAAAAAACTCACAACAACAGCTTAGTATATATAGTTCACGAAGCTTTGTGTGAAAACGTATTTTCCATAAATCTCAACACAATTGGCTGCCATGTGATCAAGTGCCTGCAGCTGACTTGACAGGGGTCGTAGGAAAAGCTTGGATACAGGCCATTCAGGTGCATTACTCACTTGATCCAAATACAAGCTTTTGGATAATTCTGGGACATGTTCCCTTTCAAACTAGTATAAACTAAGTACGCGAACCTTAGTCAGGTATCAACAATGGACATTTCAAGGATTTCGGTCAAAAATTTAGAGTTGATTTCACCCAAAATGCTTGGATGAATTTCTATTCGGTTCATTTTCGTTCTTGTAAGCTTTGGTTGCTGTTCAGTTTCAAGTTCCCCTGAAAAATATTGTAATACCATTTATCTTACATAACGGTAACAAAACTTGTTTCTGGTAATTCCTTACAGCTTGACAGTTCTTAATATTGATTGGTTTCCTCCTGAAAACAGGACAACAGGACAAGTAGTATATACCCCCACTTGGAAATCCACGCATAAAATATACTTTTTTCTAAGGGGTCGGATTTCAAAAAGTTACTTGAATCACATACACAAGTGGACTGTGCTCACTCAGGGATGTATCTACGAGAAGGGCCCTGACCCCCCCCCCCTCCCAGAAAAAAAATCCGTTAATTGGATTTCCACACTTGGAAATCCACGCATAAAATATACTTTTTTCTAAGGGGTCGGATTTCAAAAAGTTACTTGAATCACATACACAAGTGGACTGTGCTCACTCAGGGATGTATCTACGAGAAGGGCCCTGACCCCCCCCCCCTCCTCCCAGAAAAAAAATCCGTTAATTCTTTGAATTTCTGGGCACTTATTATTAAAATCATCGAATAGAATTTGCATTTTTTCCATTAGATCTACTCTTTTTTGTATCAGACATCCGCCCTTTTGTCCAATCTCCGCCACACTGAAATATAGCACAATAATGCTATTATCTATTGTCTGCAATTGTCTATTATGACACGTCTTTTGAACCCAACCCGAAATTCTCACCTGTTTCGGATCTAATTCCGGGGCCTGCCGAAATTCTGCGAATAGGGGTGGGGCAAAATTTTCAAGTTGGAGAAATTGATGCACAGATTTAACGATTTTTGTCGAGAAAGTGTCATATTTTCCCGAATGTTACAAAATTTTGTAGAGTTTACAAAATTGTACAGAATTCCTTCTGTACAGTTGTATACAAAAGGTAGTTTGTTTTCTTTTGCACCGAGGACAGCCTAGTGTAGATCTTTGCCAAAATATCTGCTTTCTCTTTTCGTTTTATTCCCTGGCTAAAAATCACTCTCGTGTTCTTTTTCCTCTTTTCAGTTCTTTTTTTTTCTTCAGTTGTTGTCGTTCGCCGAAATTAGTTTCCCCAAGAGATTTTGTGAAGGATGTAGCCATCCTCCCTCCGGCCTCCTCTTAGAGTGCCACTTCCAATATTTATTTTGAGCCAAATGTATTTGTGTTTTGGCTGAGGAATTAGCAAGAAAGGGTTTAAAAATGCATTGCTAAAAAAAAAGGCACCATTCTTGACAACCACGGCCAATGAATGGTTTTACAGCATCCTTGAGACAATTCGCAAAACAAGCATCTATGTCAGACTGTTTTGCAATTAAATTCGCGAAATTGGATAGTAGAAAAGACCATCTGTTAAATATCCCTTTTCAAAGAATGAAGAGACAACATATCTATAAAAGCTATTTTCTTCTTTTATGATATGGCTTCCGTGAAAAAAAAAAAACGTTTGGAAACAACTCAGAAAAACCTGTTGCTAAGAACGCAGTGTCATGTTTCTATGATTAATGCGGAAATAAGCTAATATTTTCTAACGGAACTTCTTTAAACAATGAGCCAAATCGTCAATTCTAAGAATTACCCAAATTGAAAATTACCTTAAACCCCCGAACAGGACCGTTTTGCAGGATCAAATCTGGGAAAGGGGGTAAAAATATCCTAAAATAAATGCTAGTGGTTTTAAGACTCTGATCTTATAAATGCTGTCTTAAAAACACCAGGGGCATTGAAATGAAAATATTTCTGTTTCTTGGACTCATTTCAGGTCTATTCATGCGTGAAAGCAACGATTTTATTAGATTTTTCACTGGGTTATTTCAAAATTATGAAGTTTTTAGGGTTGTACTAAATTTTCGTCTGTGTTGCCACATTTATCTGCGAAAATAAATAAGTAAGTCTAATAATCTTAACAACGATTTTTGCCCATAAAAATTCAAACACTAACAACATGTTAATTCCCAAGGACAACTGTATGTACAAAGGAAAGATGCACCTTCGCAAGCTGTTTGGGGCTCTGGGTTTTTAGCTTTCTTTGGCCGATTTTCCACCTCCATCTCTTTTTTTCCAATTTAGCGAACATACTTAATTAATAAACTGATTTGGCTCCTAATAAGTGTGTTTAAAAAATATTCCATATTACTTTTAACGGTTACGTTTTTAGAAATATCGTCTATAAGACTCTTCTTCAAGCTTTCGCACTTTTGGCAACTGTGTGCCATTAGTTTGGCTTTGTTCTGTTCTTTTGATCCAGGCTTTAACACAAACACTGGAAAGATTGCCTCTGGACCCCCCCCCCGAAGTTACAAAATTTGCACATTAAATTATATTCCTTCTTTATTTTAATTTTTTTAGATTAATTTTTAGTGTTGAGTGTAATGAGGTTGAGTTACAATGGAACACATTTTCACTTACCTTTACTTTTTATACTCAGTAACATAAACTTGCTAAGAATTCTCAAAAATTCAGCTTGCAATTCATAGATGCATTAGGTTTATGCTTGGTGATTTTTTTGAACCTTATAATATAGTATCTTGTCAGAACATTTGTATATCAAATTATACTATGTTTGCAAATTGTTTAATACAAACGCACTATTTTGGTGGGAAAGGGGGGCTAGTAAACTACGTATATCCTCTCGTCCACCAATTAAAACCTTCCACCTTGATGAGTCATATCGAAAGAGCGATTCACAAAGACCAAGGAATTATTATGATGTCAATATCGAAAAAAGACATCTCGCTCATCTGTATTAAGCATTGCAACACTGGATTTAAATAACAAGAATTTTGCTAGTAGCCTTAGCTAATATTTATTAGCTGATAAATTGTGGATGACCTCTAGGATCCACAGCGGTTGTGTCTCATCTTAGCTTTTAACGGCCACTACCGATACTAATTACAATAGTCACAACACTTGTTATCTTTTACAAGTTATGCTACATGAAAAAACCTATTTTAATTGCCTTTTAATGGCAAGATAATTACGATTAGTTTACCACTTGTAGAAGATATGATGAATGTTGCACTAAAAGTTTAATCAGGTGGCTGATATGCCGTATTTCAGTTGCCCAGATATCATATATATATATATATATATATATATATATATATATATATATATATATATATATATATATATATATATATATATATATATATATATATATATATATATATATGTATATATATATATATATGTATATATATATATATATATATATATATATATATATATATATATATATGTATATATATGTATATATATATATGTATATATATATATGTATATATATATATAAGTGAGCAATAAGATCGGTTGATTGCCGGCAGAGGTAATCCTGGAAAATCCTTAAGGTATAACAAATACTTCAGTGTTAGAAAATGAGGTAATTACCTGGACTAGCGGCAAATCATCATCTGTGATGGAGCCGTGAAGCCAGTAAAAAAAAGTGTATATGTATGTATGTTTGTCTGAAAAATGGCTCCATATTTTTTCGGGAAATTTTGTATCTTGGGATATTCTCACATAAAAAACTATCTGGATAGGTGAGAAGTCCGAGAAAATTCGTTACGAGCCTTAATTTTGGTTTTTGCAAATGATGTCATGTAGTGAACATTAGAATGACGTTTTGTACGTAAAAATTACAACGTACGTAAAAAACACATGTGGTTAAAATATAAACGAAAACGAGAATTGGAGTGTGATGAAAATGAAGATCAAAGACGCACGCGGTTAGAAGAACAGCGGTGCCGTAATCTTCATCACCAGCAACGTGTCGCATAAAACCAAATACATACATACAAAGATGCCATAAACTCAGTAAATGTTGCATATAAGTCTATGGGACCCTTCAACGTTGCTTCTTCTCACTGTCGAGCCCTCCAAATTCCAAAGGAAGGGCTAGCAAACAAAGATAATTCATTTGGAGATTGCTGCTTGCATGTTCAAATTGCAACGTCACCCCGTCAATTTCCAAATGAATTGGTTTGTCTTTTTTAGGACGTCGCTTGCTCTCTGAAGATTTTCATAAAATGTATTCGAAACTAGAACTCATGTTTTGCTCTAGCTTCAATCAGTGTAAGTGATGATCGAATCATAAATAGTCGGAATATATTTAGCTTTAAAGTAGCTGGTGCGCTGGATTTGGGATTCTTTGTCTGAAAGGACGCGGGTTCGAATCCCTGTGTACCCAATTGTTCAGTTTGGGACGGGAGTCAGTGGCGTGACTCTGTAAGCTTAGCCAGAGTCGACCCAGCTTTAAATGGGTACCTGGAGAAATCTGGGAAAGGTAAACAGGAAGGGTGTGCGAAAGCACAGGATGGTTGGCCCCCAACCCCCCATTGCACTTCCTGGCTGAAGGGCCAAGAAACGGAGATCAGCACCGCCGGTAGGGACTGTAAAGTCTAATGCCGTATCCTTTTTTTACCTTTTTAAAGTAGCTGGATAAATTTATCGTAAAATCAATTCAGCGGCGCATCCTTCACAAATTAATGAAGGTGAAATTGACTCACCTTCATATGGTCAAATGTGCTTTTTAGACCCTAATGAACCTGTTGAGGAACGCCTCGCACGTTCTTTAAATTATGGGACCTCTCGTAATCTTATTTTGAATTAGATTTAATTTTTCTCGTAATCTAAAAATATTGAGAGACACAAATGACTATACCGAAGGTTACGAAAAAAATGCGAGAAGTGGAGAATGTTGACATTTCTCGAACAACAGAAGTGGAGAAACAACTGCCTCTATTGGGGAAAAAACAGGAAAAGAAGTTGACATTTCTCGACTTACAATGGACTCTAGTAAGGGTCAACTTGGATGTACTATTCAACGACATCAATTTTCACTTCGACCCGCGCTTGCCATGACTATATCGCAAGGGTATACTTTTGAATTTATTGGTGTCGACCTTAACACTCCTCTTTTTAGTCATGGAATGTCATACGTGGCATTTTCTTGCGTGAAAAGACAACGTAGCATAGAAGTTCTGCTACCACCTGAAAACACTTAACAATATCTACTCCATATTCCTTTTAAACATTCCACTTTATGGTCAGGTCTTTTATTTAATTCTGGAAAGGCTCGTACGTTACACAGGAAATGGAAGGAGGTTTTGAGTACTGTTCCCCCTCCCTATCACTCTCCCTCCCGCCTTGTGATATGTCCAAGTGTTTACTACTTTTCCGTAATTTTTACAATTTTTCGTATAATCTGTCTGTTTTGGCTACTTTTCGAACATTCAATATTTCCCTGAATATTAGCCTCTCTCACCCGAAATAAATGAATACTCGAGTGTCTGATCGTGGGGAATAACCCTACATTTACACATTCCCTTTTACTATACTTTTTTCTTAGTAAATTAAACTTGTTAAAACTCGAGAGAGCATGATGTAATGAAAAAACGTTAGTAAACATATAGACAAGCAAGAAATGGACATGGTCTTGAAAATTGGACGTGGACTGTATTTGTGGAATTTGGCATTGCTCATTGCCAAAATATGTCGGTTCATTTATCAAACCTCAAGGATACAGTCAGGGAAAAAGGCTATTTTAAATTGGAATGGTCATCTGGGAATCGTAAGATTAAGTATTCGCTAGTAAACAAACAAAAACCCAAAGGGATTGCAGACTATATGTCGTTGGTATATGGAATGCGTGCCTTTTCTTCCCCAATCTCTAATTCAAATACCTGATGAAACCGCTTTGATTATGAAGGCCAATTGTGAACTTTTGTGGGCTTATTATTCTTTTTGCGGTAAGGAACCCCGAGTGTAGATTCCGGCTTAAACGATTGCATTTTCTTCTTTTCACTAGCTGTCAATTGCCTCGTTTTCCTTGTTGCCCTTTTTTTTTACTGATTTTTCTTTTTTTAATTTTTTTTTTGCAGTTGCTTATAGCTGCTTTCATAGTTTTTTCTAAGTTATGGACAATTTATATTACCGCATTATTTATTTTCTATTGTGTAATTCTATATTCTAGGCTAGTTGGTAAGTTATGTTGTGTCAAGTATGTCTTTCCACACTTAAACAAACCCTTTCAGACTAGCCCGAGTAAAAATCAATAAAACTATCATAATCATCGTCTAAAATCATCACAATCATTCTAAGCAAACTATTAAAAAAAAAATTTATTGCGAGATGAAAATTTGAGCTCTGATGAAGCGTGAAATGTTTTGTAGAAAAAGTTTACTATTTATTTTGAAAATTTGTACATTACTTATCATCCAGAAATACAATCTTGTTGCTGCTATATTGACTTCTATAACGCAACACCAATTAGGATAAAGCTATGGATTCCTAAAAATGTGGTGCCATCGGTGCGACCTAGAAAATGATGGATGCAAATCTTTATTAAACTGAATTCATGTAATATAGTTAATTGACTGGTGTATTTTGTTTAAAATGGAACATTTTTTGACTATATAGCCCTAATTTTAGAACTATGCATTCCTAATTTTTGAAGTATTATCTGGGTATTGTTTCACAAATGTTGTTTCAACTGGGTTTGTTTGTATTGTATAACGCTTCATGATTTTTGAAAAAAAAATCTATTAATTGTTCTTCGTTTTTGCTCGTCTAAGTCACGTTTCCACCCATCGTTTTAAACGAAAGGGTCACCGTTAAATCATTACATCACTGAAAACTGCATTACGGTTGCTTGAGACGGCTCCACTTTTCTTGGAAACCATAAAGCATAACGTCCAAGTCTCGGTTGATCTCGAGTCTACTTGGAATGGCTTTTACGGTACAGGTAAATCTAACAAACAAACACAAAATAAAAACAATAGGGAAATTTTTTCCAAGACAGTAGAATTCAATTCAGTGATTTCATTTTTCCACATAGTTATTACATTTTTCGACTATGCTGAACAAAACGGCTATCTCAAAATTTTTACCCGGTGACTTTGAAAAAAAATGAGCGTGAGAGGGGGCCTTGGTTCCCTCCAATTATTTGGTCACCTAAAAAGGGCGCTAGAACTTTTAATTTCCGTTAGAATGAACTCTCTCGCGACATTCTAGGACCACTGGGTCGATACGATCACCCCTGTTGAAAAAAAGCAAAAAATAAATAAAGAAATAAACACGAATCCGGGATCTCTAAAATATAAAATTCCACTTTTTTGTAGATAGAAGCTGAATCTGATGTTGTAATTTTCGTTAAGATTCTATAACTTTTAGGGGATGTTTCCACCTATTTTCTAAAATAAAGTAAATTTTCTCAGTCTCGTAACAATCGATGGGTAGGAAATTTATATATTTAAAATCAGCATAAAAACGCGATTCTTTTGATGTAACTATTAGTATAGAAATTCCGTTTTTTATAGTTTCGGTTACTATTGAGCCGGGTCGCTCCTTACCACGGTTCGTTACCACGAATTGTTTGATAAACATTAGAATGGATCAATCGTAGGGAAAACTTTGAAATGCGAAAAGATTACAATCTGAAACAACAGTTTTCCTAGCTTTAAATTAAATTTGGGAAATGATATAAGCTATTAGTAGACTATTCTTAGGAACAAGTGTCGGTATAGACTTTTCAAACATATTTCTTGTCTCTCTAATTTTCCGTTTCTGCGCTACAACTTTGACTTTAAAATCAAGTAAAAACACATATAATTCCTTGAGATTGCCTTTTATTAATAAGTGTGACTTCGGGTGCCTAACAGAAGTGGTACTAGGGGAGGGCTGAGATGGCACTTGGACTGGGCGTAAGAATTTTAGGGGCACATAGTTTCAAATAAATAATTTAACGGTTATAACCATGTTGTAATTTTTTAATTTTAATTCTATTATAATATTAATTAGAGGCTAAAAAAGTGGCAGTAAGATCAGCAAATTAAATCCAAAATTTTCCTTTTCCCCATATTTTTATCAAATAAAGGGGAATTTTGTTAAACTTTACTTTGAATTTTTGGGAGACAGGGGGGAGGGGTTGTGCTAATCAATATTTTGCCCTGGGCACAAGAGATAACAGAAACACCACTGTTGCCTAACGCATAAGTATTGACCGTTCCATACCCCTAAAATTAATATCAGGGCTAAGAATTAAAAATGTGGAGAACGAAAAAGCTTCCCAGCTATGTCAACTCTGATGGTATTGGGGAACTATTGTATTGGGGTATTGGGGATGGTATTGGCTTGAAGTATACTTCGAGTATACTTCAAGCCAGCCAAAGCTTGAATACATTTGCGGTAGCTAATATTTGGCTAAGCTTTACGTATAGTTTTGAGTGTCAAAGGCATTTGATAAAGTTTTTAGTTTAGCGGACCAAGGCTAAAATTACTGTTAAACCCGGCTTGTTTGTTTGATCACCTTTAACAAACGTGTTTTTGGTTCATAGCGCGAAACAGAGGTGAATCCAGGGGGTGGAAATTTTCCTGGACTACTCTGTATCATTTACAATAAAAACCAAATTGGAATAGAGAACAAGAGCTAAGAGATCATATGGCACTTGTGACGAGGTCGGAAGAGCCAAGAGCTCATATGGCATGAGCTCTAGCAAAATTCTAAGAATCAGTAGACTGATTTAAAGGAAATTCAGAGGCTTAAAGCCAGTCGGGTTTTAAAATAAAAGCTCTGAGACACGAGGTCCTTCTAAATACCAAATTTTATTAAAATCCGATCACCCATTCGTAAGTTAAAAATACCTCTTTTTTTCAATTTTTCCTCTCCCTCCAGACCCCCAAATGGTTGAATCGGGGAAACGACTGTTAACAAGTCAATTTGTGCAGGTCCCTGACACGCCTACCAATTTTCATCATCCTAGCACGTCCAGAAGCATCGAACTCGCCAAAGCACTGGAAATCCCCCCAACTCCCTCAAAGAGAGCGGATCCTTTCCAATCATGTCAATCATGTAATTAGAGCTTATGATTATTCTTCACATCAAGTTTCATCACGATCTCTCCACTCTAAGCGTTCTCCAATATTTCCGGTTTCCAAGATTTCTGTTTCCCCTTCCAACCCCCTATGTCCCCGGATCCGATTCGAATTAAAAATGGAGTATCTGAGACATAATATTTTTCTATATATCAAGTTTCATTAAGATCCGATCACCCAAATGTGATCCTCAATCTTCACGTTTTCCAAAATTTCCGGTTTCTCCCTCCAACTCCCCCCATGTCACCAGATCTGGTCGGAATTGAAAATAAGAGCTTGGAAGCACAAGATCCTTCTAATATCAAATTTTGTTAAGATCTGATCACGCGTTCATAAGTTACAAATACCTCATTTTTTCTATTTTTTCCGTATTAACCCTCCCCCCAACTCCCCCAAAGAGAGCGGATCCGTTCCGATTATTTCAGTCACGTATCTAGGACTTGTGCTTAGTTTTCCCACCAAGTTTCATCCCGATCCCTCCACTCTAAGCGTTTTTCAAGATTGTAGGTTTTCCCCTACAACTCCCCCCAATGTCATCGGATCGGATTCAAAATAAGAGCTCTGAGACACGATATCCTTCTAAATATCAAATTTCGTTAAGATCCGATCACCCGTTCGTAAGTTAAAGATACCTCATTTTTTCAAATGTTTTCGAATTAACCGTCCCCCCACTCCCTTCCAGATGGTCGAATCGGGGAAATGACTATTTCTAATTTAATTTGGTCTGGTTCCTGATACGCCTGCCAAATTTCATCGTCCTAGCTTATCTGAAAGTGCCTAAAATAGCAAAACTGGGACAGACAGACCGACAGAATTTGCGATCGCTATATGTCACTTGGTAAATACCAAGTGCCATAAAAACGGGTAAAAATGTTTCAATGTTCTTGCAGTACGTTACCACGATCTGTTTGAATAATATAGGTGGCGGATCTGAATTTTTTCGTTAAAAGTATGGTACTTGATATTTCTTGGTGTACCCAATCCTTTTAATCACTACTAGATTACGTTTACAATAAAATGCATATACAAAAAAGTAGGTATTCAATAGCACAATGAAAAAACACTCTTATGCACTAATAATAGTTATAAATAAAAAATAATAAAAATTAATAGAAGTAAGAACTTTGTACTGATAATAATGACATTCCGAGTATTTTGACTTCACACTTAAGATAAGATTTATTTATGTTGAAATACACATACAATATTACATTTTATTACTCCCCCAAAGACTCATTGGCCTGTATGGAAGGAAAATACAAACGAGTCACTTACTTAGAAAAGAAAAGAAAATTAGAATAATCAATTACTCATAGAGAGAAGAGCAGAAAGGAGAAAATAAAATATAAATAAACACTACAAAAGGAAAGCTAAATAGATTGAATTGACTAAATTAATTAAATAGATTAAGTAGACTTTAATAAAGTAATAATAAACATGTAAGAAAAATAAATCGATAAAAATAAGTTCTAAGAAAGAAAAGAATTTTCGACATTTTTTTTGAACAAACTGAATGAGTAGCACCTTCAAGGTGATTCAGGCAACTTATTCCATACAGTATGACTCTCCAATATAGAATGAAAATCTGACTTTACACAAGGTGTAAAAGGAAGTTGTATATGATTTTGGGTATTGCTAAGATTATAATTATTCTGATCGAAGGTAAAATCTGGTGGAATACTTAGGGGCTGGGGGAGGTCACCATGATGCTGAGAGTGAGTAAAACATGCGCACGAAAGAATATAGAGTGATTCGAGATCAAGTAATGGGATAACTCCTGAACGATAAATTTCCTAAATGAGGTTTCTATCAAAGCCTTCCGTTTATAAAGGCTTCCTGATGTAAAACCAAATTATTTGTCCAAAACTTTTTATTTTGGGTTTTTTCACAGTCTTGTTGTAAAGTCTTACCTTGTTGTAAACTTTCTGAACTTTCATTACGTTTTAATTGTAATCTAGATGTTGTCCAAAGACCGAGTCCAAAAAAACAAAAAAGTCCAAAGACCAAAAAATATTAAGCACAATACTTTTACAAAAAAGTTAAGACTTACCGCCTGTGTGATTTATTTATTAATGGTCCAAATGTTTATAGTATGCACTGAAAGATGTCAAAAAATTGAAGTAAATGTCAAAAAAAACTTTGAAAATAGTGCTTGGAAAGAAAATTGGATATAAAAGGAAACAAAAACTAGCAAAAACTTAGTATTTTACTTAAGCCTTCATTTCTCGCTTTTTTTCTTCTTTCTTACAGACAAGTTTTTACTCTCCCCTAAAGCTTTTTGGTCGTTTTTCCTTCCCTCCAGGGTACCCAAAGTGAATGAGTGTCCAATTCCTAGCAAAGAAAATCAGAGTCTTAGGTTTAAAGTGAAATCTCTTTTACCTTAAAGAGATGTTGAAATTTCTCATTATTGTTAGAAATATAGGTTAAATCTCGGAAACACCAAAATGTTTTGGTTTACTTATAAAAATATCAAGGAAAAGCTAAGGAAGAAATGCATTCATTGATCGGAACAGCCCAAGAGAATTTCAGAATTTAAAGAGGTATTAGAAAACAAATTGAAGAAATTTCAGTGATTGCTTAGATATTCGCAGGGAGGAGGGGGGGGGGTCTTTGGCTACCCCGAAAGGCAAAATTGCTCCCAAAGTTCTGGGCCCTTCTTGTTCAAATTATAAAAAAATATAAATATATTTGGCCGAGAAAAAAAAAATCCTGCATATGTGTCTGAGTGTTTATCTAAGCTTTACAAAGTTGCCTGTAATCTCCTTTTAAGTATTTGTCTTAAAAATGAGGACTGTAGAATTTGTTCAACTTGACAAATTTTTGACACAACCCTGTAGAATTATGAAAAAAATTCTGGCCCGCTAGATTTTTTGGAATTGAAGATTTAACAGAGATCTTCCTGAACTTGGATTTTTTTTTTTTTTTTGCCTTCTGAATTCCTGTAAATACTGTTATTCAAAGATGTGAAAGATGCCCACCGTACATTGAGAGGGGGATTAGAAGCAAGACGACCAGATCCAAAAAATTTAAAATCACACTTTCCAAGGAACCACTCCCTTTTCAGATATTATTTGGAGAAAATACTCCCAAATACTACAATAAGGTTGATAAATCGTTGCACGGAAATTGGCCAACGCACTGAAGAACGCTCCTACTTATATCCCGTGCTCTTTCAATTTTAAATTTTTGCTGTCTCCCAAGAAATTTCCAGAAATTAATAGGACCTTTTTCATAGCCCTTTTCTTTATTTAATAAAGTTATTGCAGTACCACTGCCTTTATGTGTTCTGAGGACATGTCCAAGGATTGATAAGAATGTAATCAGCAAGTGAAGAAACTCAAAAATGGGTTGATTCAATCTAAAAATAAGGCTGATAAACTCCCTAAGTGCACAAGAAACCTATTATGTCAGCCTCAAAATATTTTTATGCGACTCCTCTCCCATGCTATAAACATCCCTAAACTGTTTTTAAAACCAATTTTCTCTCAAAATCTATTGTACGAAATGGTTTTCATTTCAGGAAATGATGGGATACCTTTATTGGAGCTGGGTGACCAACCTGAATTACTTTTGGAAATTTCAGTTGCGAATCTAGGAGAACCAGCTTACGAAGCAGGGTTGTTCGTTGAGCATTCTCGTGGACTATCTTTTGTTGGCAGAATTATTGAGGTAAACCTATAGACTCACTAATTCATAATGCACTTCAGACAGCGTGTTTATTGGGGACTTCATGCTCTTCCATGGCACCTGCAAGATATATATATATTTTTATATATATATATATATATATTATAATATATATAACAATACAATAATCCATGTAAAAACGAGGAGGCAGAGCTCTAGATATGCTAGGTAAAATAGTGGGTAAGAGTAAATGGTCCCAACTGACTTTGATCTATAATTAAAATTCTGTTTTTGAAGGATTATCTGCCGTGAGATGAGGGGTTACAATATCCAATTGTAACCCCTAAATAATAATTTAGGTGAAAAGGGTAGATTTCAGGGAGAACTCTTTAAAGTTTCGAAATATTATTTGGACAAAAGCCCCAACTCTTGCTACGCCTCTTCTTCTCCACTTACCACTATCGGCAACTCTGGCCCTCATCCGTCACAAATAGTTCCTTCAATTTGTTTGGGGAGCAATGGGTTCCGTCTGGTAGTATTTAGGTTTTTTACCTTCGTATAATGACATTTTAAGTCGAGTTTTCTGTGCTTCTTTCTTAGTGAATATTTTCTGTGTGGAGGCTACTGTAGGCTAAATCCATTCTCGTGAGTATAAGTTTATTCTACAAATTTTTGCTTTTTTAATTTGAATAGTTTAGTTTGTAGTTCAATAGTTTAATTTGAATTTGGTACAGTTACAGAAACACGCATTCAGAGGTTAAATGTATCTAAAGTATTGTTTATGCTAAATTGGCTGAGACAATTTGGAAGGTGTTAGGTGATATTTTTTCAAACTGAAGTTTACAGCTAGTCCATGTCCAATTTATAGCTCACCCACCCAAACCAGACAAGACCTACCGATTGATTCACTCTGTTTTTCTCCTTGCTATTTGATTCTCAAAATATATACAACTTTCTTTTTCTTCATTAATTAGCTGTATTTCCCTCGCTCACAGAAGTATCTGAAAACGTAGCTTTCAATTTCAAACAGTTATAGTCCAACAGGCTGAAGGATTGGAGCCGGATTTCATCGATTACATTCAGCTTTTCAAACAGTTCGTGGTAACGAACTGTAGTAAGGAGCGACCCGGCTCAATAGTAACCAAAACTCTAAAAAATGGAATTTTGGTACCAATAGCTACATCAAAAGAATCGTATTTTAATGCTGGTTTTAAATATAAAAGTTTCATCAAGTTTAGTCTTACCCATCAAAAGTTACGAGCCTGAGAAAATTTGCCTTATTTTAGTAAATAGGAGGTTACAACCCCTAAAAGTCATAGAATCTTAACGAAAATCACACCATCAGATTCAGCGTATCAGAGAACCCTACTGTAGAAGTTTCGAGCTCATATCTACAAAAATGTGGAATTTTGCATTTTTTGCCAGAAGGCAGATCACGGATGCGTGTTTATTTGTTTTTTTGTTTTTTTGTTTTTTTGTTTTTTTTTTCTTTTCCCCAGGGGTGATCGTATCGACCCAGTTGTCCTAGAATGTTGCAAGAGGGCTCATTCTAACGGAAATGAAAAGTTCTAGTGCCCTTTTTAAGTGACCAAAAAAATTGGAGGGCACCTAGGCCCCCTCCCACGCTAATTATTTTCCCAAAGTCAACGGATCAAAATTCTGAGATAGCCATTTTATTCAGCGTAGTCAAAAAACCTTATAACTATGTCTTTGGGGACGACTTACTCCCCCACAGTCCCCGTGGGAGGGGCAACAAGTTACAAACTTTGACCTGTGCTTACATATAGTAATGGTTATTGGGAAGTATACAGGCGTTTTCAGGAGGATTTTTTTGGTTTGGGGGAGGGGTTGAGAAGAGGGGGATATGCTGGGGGAACTTTCCTTCGAGAATTTGTAATGGGAGAAGAAAATTTCCATGAAGGGAGAGCAGGATTTACTAGCATTATTTAAAAAAAAAAAAACAATTAAAAAATAAAAGTGAAAAAGCTTTTTCAGCTGGAAGTAAGGAACAGCAATAAAACTTAAAACAAACAGAAATTATTACCCATATGAGGGGCTCACCTCCTTCTAATACCTCGCTCTTTACGCTAAAGTATTTTCAGTAATTTCAACTACTTATTCTACGGCTTTTGTGATTCAGGGGGTCATTCTTAATGAATTGGGATAAAATTTAAGCTTTAGTGTAAAGAGCGAGGTACTGACGATGGGGAGAATCCCTTCATATATGTAATAAAAACATGAGAATACAAAAGTTCTTTACGTAAGCTAATTTATAAGTTACGTAGATCTTTTACCAATAAAAAGATTCGTAAGAAATTAAAAGTTCTAGTTGCCTTTTTAATTAACCAAAAAATCGGGGGGCAACTAGGCTTCGTCCCCCGCTCTTTTTTTCTCAAAATCATTCGATCAAAATTATGAGAAAGCCATTGAGCCAAAAAAAAAAAAATATACAAATTTCGTTTTGATTATTCCTCTGCGGAGAGCCAAAATCAAAACATGCATTGATTCAAAAACGTTCAGAAATTAAATAAAAAAAAAACAAGTTTTTTTAACTGAAAGTAAGGAGCGACATTAAAACTTAAAACGCACAGAAATTACTTCGTATATGAAAGAGGCTGCTTCCTCATCAACGCCCCGCTCTTTACGCTAAAGTTTTTTACTGTTTTGAAAAGAAGAATTCAGAGAAAGAGTCATACTTTAGCGTAAAGAGCGGGGCGTTGATGAGGAAGCAGCCTCTTTCATATACGAAGTAATTTCTGTGCGTTTTAAGTTTTAATGTCGCTCCTTACTTTCAGTTAAAAAAACTTGTTTTTTTTTATTTAATTATCTGCTAGAACCGCCCACACGCGCAGTGGTGTAGTGGGCTAAAATTTCTGTACCAGTAGGCTTCTGAATGTAATTAAATAAAAAAAAACTAATTTTTTTTAGCTGAAAGTAAGGAGCGACATTAAAACTTAAAACGAACAGAAATTACTCCGTATATAAAATGGTTTGTCCCCTCCGCAATGCCTCGCTCTTTACGCTAAAGCTTTTAATTCTTTTAAAAAGCAGAATTGTGGCACAGAGTCAAGTTTTTAATTGTTTTAAAAAGTAGAATTGTGACAAAGAATCAAACTTTAGCGTAAAGAGCGAGGGATTGCGGAGGGGACAAACCATTTTATATACGGAGTAATTTCTGTTCATTTTAAGTTTTAATGTCGCTCCTTACTTTCAGCTAAAAAAATTAGTTTTTTTTTTATTTAATTTCTGAACGTTTTTGAATTAATGCATGTTTGGTTTTGGCTCTCCGCACATAAATTATTAAAATGAAATTTGTATATTAATTCTTTTTTTGGCTAAATGGCTTTCTCTTAGTTTTGATCAGACGATTTTGAGAAATAAGGGGTGGAGAAGGAGGCCTAGTTGCCCTTCAATTTTTCGGTTGCTTAAAAAGGCAACTAGAACTTTTAATTTTTAACGAACGTTTTTATTAGTAAAAATTATACGTAACTTATAAATTAGCAACTTACGTAACAAACTTCCATAATCTTATATTTTTATTATGTATACAAGAGGGTTTGTATCCTCGTTAATACCTCGCTCTTTACACTAAATCTTAAGTTTTGTCCTAATTCTTTAAGAATGCCCCTGAATCAGAAAGGCCGTAGAATAAATAGTTGAAATTACTAAAAATACTTTAGCATAAAGAGCGAGGTATTTATCTCCTCCTAAATACCTCGCTCTTTATGCTAAAGTATTTTTAGAACCCCTCATATGCGTTATAATCTCTGTTCGTTTTAAGTTTCAATGCTACTCCTTCCTTTCATTTGAAAAAACGTTTTCATGTTTATTTTTCATTGTTTTCTAATTGTAATGCTAGAAAATCATGCGCCCTTTTCCTTGAATTTTTCTTCCCCCATGACAGATTCCTCCAAGGAAAGATCCTCCAACATAGCCCCCTCCCCTCAGCCCTACCCCCCAAACAAAATAAAATCCCCCTGAAAACGTCTGTACACTTCCCAATAACCATTACTATATGTAAACACTGGTCAAAGCTTGTAACTTGCAGCCCCTCCCCCAGGGATTGTGGGGGAGTAAATAATCCCTAAATACATAGTTATTATGGTTTTCGACTATGCTGAACAAAATGGCTATCTCAAAATTTTGATCCGTTGACATTGGGAAAAAAATGAGCGTGGGAGGGGGCCTAGATGCCCTCTAATTTTTTTGGTCACTTAAAAAGGGCACTAGAACTTTTTATTTCCGTTAGAATGAGCCCTCTTGCGACATTCTAGGACCACTTGGTCGATACGATGACCCCTGGGGAAAAAAAAACAAACAAATAAACACGCACCCGTGATTTGTCTTCTGGCAAAAAATACAAAATTCCACATTTTTGTAGATAGGAGCTTGAAACTTCTACAGTAGGGTTCTCTGATACGCTGAATCTGATGGTGCGATTTTCGTTAAGATTATATGACTTTTAGGGGGTGTTTCCCCCTATTTTCTTAAATAAGGCAAATTTTCTCAGGCTCGTAACTTTTGATGGGTATAACTAAACTTGATGAAACTTATATATTTAAAATCAGCATTAAAATGCGATTCTTTTGGTGTAGCTATTGATATCAAAATTAAATTTTTTAGAGGTTTGGTTACTATTGAGCCGGGTCGCTCCTTACTTACAGTTCGTTACCAGGAACTGTTTGATATTTTCAAACAGTTCGTGGTAACGAACTGTAGTAAGGAGCGACCCGGCTCAATAGAAACCAAAACTCTAAAAAATGGAATTTTTAAAAATGGAACTACATCAAAAGAATCGCATTTTAATGCTGATTTTAAATATATAAGTTTCATCAAGTTTAGTCTTGCGCATCAAAAGATACGAGCCTGAGAAAATTTGCGTTATTTTAGAAAATAGGGGGAAACACCCCTTAAAAGTCATAGAAAATTACACCATCAGATTCAGCATATCAGAGATATGCTGAATCTACTGTAGAAGTACATACCCTACTGTAGAAGTTTCAAGCTCCTATCTAAAAAAATGTGGAATTTTGTATTTTTTGCCAGAAGGCAGATCACGGATGCGTGTTTATTTGTTTGTTTTTTTTTTCACCAGGGGTGATCGTATCGACCCAGTTGTCCTAGAATGTTGCGAGAGGGCTCATTCTAACAGAAATGAAAAGTTCTAGTGCCCTTTTTAAGTGACCAAAAAAATTGGAGGGCACCTAGGCCCCCTCCCACGCTAATTATTTTCCCAAAGTCAACGGATCAAAATTCTGAGATAGCCATTTTATTCAACGTAGTCGAAAAACGTTATAACTATGTCTTTGGAGACGACTTACTCCTCCACAGTCCCCGTGGGAGGGGCTACAAGTTACAAACTTTGACCAGTGCTTACATATAGTAATGGTTATTGGGAAGTGTACAGGCGTTTTCAGGAGGATTTTTTGGTTGGGGAGAGGGGTTGAGAAGAGGGGGATATACTGGGGGAACTTTCCATCGAGGAATTTGTCATGGGGGAAGAAAATTTCCCTGAAGGGAGTGCAGGATTTACTAGCATTATTTAAAAAAAAAACAATGAAAAAATAAATATGAACAAGTTTTTTTTCAGCTGGAAGTAAGGAGCAGCATTAAAACTAAAAACGAACAGAAATTATTACCCATATGAGGGGCTCGCCTCCTCCTAATACCTCGCTCTTTACGCTAAAGTATTTTTAGTAATGTCAACTATTTATTCTACGGCTTTTGTGATTCAGGGGTCATTCTTAATGAATTGGGACAAAATTTAAGATTTGGTGTAAAGCGAGAGGTACTGACGAGGGGGTGAACCCTCTCATATGGGTAATAAAAACATGAGAATAAAAAATTCTTTACGTAAGCTAATTTATAAGTTACGTATATCTTTTACTAATAAAAAGATTCGTAAAAAATTAAAAGTTCTAATTGCCTTTTTAATTAACAAAAATTGGAGGGCAACTAGGCTTCCTCACCGCTCTTTTTTCTCAAAATCATTTGATCAAAATTATGAGAAAGCCATTTAGCAAAAAAAAATAAATATGCAAATTCCTCTGCGGAGAGCCAAAATCAAAACATGTATTGATTCAAAAACTTTCAGAAATTAAATAGAAAAAAAAACAAGTTTTTTCAACTGAAAGTAAGGAGCGACGTTAAAACTTAAAACGAACAGAAATTACTTCGTATATGAAAGGGGCTGCTTCCTCATCAACGCCCCGCTCTTTACGCTAAAGTTTTTTACTGTTTTAAAAAGAAGAGCTGAGAGAAAGAGTCAAACTTTAGCGTAAAGAGCGGGCGTTGATGAGGAAGCAGCCCCTTTCATATACGAAGTAATTTCTGTTCGTTTTAAGTTTTAATGTCGCTCCTTACTTTCAGTTGAAAAAACTTGTTTTTTACTATTTAATTATAGCAGAAGGAGAAATATTTAATTGCCACAAGGTATTGAACGCATTTAATATGCATTTAGTGTTTAATATACTAGGAGGAGGCTAAAGGTTTGATTCTAATTGAATAAGTAAAATGTGAATAGTGTAATACGTATTTTCATATCAATGCTGAAATAACTGGAAAAGAGAATATTTGTAATATAACTCAGTTTCAATAAAGCGCCAGTGACGCAATAGGCTTTAGATTTTTAAAGTTAGGAAAGGAGTCAATTGCTAAATTCTTGTTTGCTGTGAAAAAAAACTAAATTTGTCGTGAACGGTCTTGGGAAGAAATAACGTTAAATGAAATATTTGATATACAATGGTGGCAAGAGCTGAAAAGCCAATCCTTTCAAAATTTGATTTTACTTTAATTTAATTTTTTTTATTCTCAATGTTGTAGTAAGTAGGAAATACGTAAGAAAATATTTGTATTAAAGTGCCTTTTTCAGTAAAGCGCCAATGACGCAGTAGGTTTTAGACTTTTACAGCTAGGGAAGGAGACTTTCACAGTTTTTTGTTTTTTTTGTTCTGTTTATAACAATTGTATGACAATATGTCTTCAAAGCAAAAAAAAAATAATCCACTTATTTTTTAGGGCAATAAAATTAGTTGTAATCTTTACAATGCAACGCTAGTCACTTGTTCCCTTGGAAATCCTTTCAAAAAGGAGTCGAATTCACTGCGTCTAAGGTTTAGTCCTGGTGAACTTGGGGACAGAATTGAATTTAAAATATGGACAAACACTACTTCGGACGAGCAAAGTATTCAAGGAGATTTGGAGCTAGAAGCGAGGGTTGTCAAACGAGCTGAGGTGTCTGTCCGAGGGTGAGTGTTTTAATTTTCCTTTCTAGACCTGTTTTTCAAACTGGCAATTTTTTCCAGTGAACAAAAACAGTGATGAACATGAACGCGCCAACGATGGCAAAAAGACAGAGAACTTCAACAAATTATGTCGTGAGAAATTCCATCGCCATGTAACGTAGAATAAAAATTGGTAAATAGAGTTGGTCAGATCAGAGGAAAGATTAACCCCTCCTCATCAGTGGGTTTTTACCCATTTTTCTGCTTAACGAATCATCAGAGGCTTTTTCAGCCAATTTCTACTCCTGTGTTTTAATTCTTCTTCAGACAACCATGTAGTATTATCTGTTTCCGGGGAAATCCATTCTTAGGAATAAAAAAAAAACATTTTAGAAATGTCTTCGCTCTCATGTGTTAAGATTGTATTGTACCTTTTTACACTCCTCAAGTAGCTACCAAAAATCGTTTGCTAGGCTTTTCTCAAAAGTATTATCAGCTGGCCAATATGGGTTAGGATGATCGACCTTACCCTGTCTTGAACTTATCCTTACTTTGAATATAACTTACCCTGCCGTTCTCCCATTTCAGAGCAGCTTAAAGGATTTTTGGCAACTATCGAAAAAGTTTGAAAATGTCTGATATAACCTTTAGACGTGATGCGGACAATATAGAAATAAGAGACTTTGGTTTTTTCACTAATGTTAAGCTAGAGTCTTGCGTATAAAACCAAGCTGGCTCAGTGCAACCTGCGTTTTAAATGCATAATAATTTCTATAATCTTTTTTTTTTTTTATAAAAATTAACCCATTCATTGCAGTAAACGCTGTCCAAGTTGAAATATTGATGGAATGGTTCTGTAGTTATGTGTGTGTTTAAAAGTTGTCTAAGGGTGCTACAGAAAAAGAAAGGCTTATACCCCTAAGGATAGGGTTTCTATCCTTGAATTTTTGGGGGCTTCCCCGATTTCCCCTTAGCAAAATTGGTTTCTCGGAAATCTTCAGGGAAGTTAACGATAACTGAAATGAACGATTTGTACTTTGTATTGGCGTTCTTGTACTTACAATTGTTAATTTTTGGTGAAACCTGGGATAACCTCTCTCAAAGAAATTCGGGGAAACACAATTTTTTCCAGGAAAAATGTGATTTTTGTGGAAATTAGTGGGAACCTGATTTTCCCTTAGGGAAATTCGGGAGAACGCTATTTTATTTTAGAAAAATTGGGGACGGTGTGATCACTGCCTATTTAGTTGGGTATGGTCTTGATTAGTGCATGCCTAAATTACCAATCCCTCCCTGTTTTTGTAAAACATTTTTTTTCTCCCTCTTCATCATAGGATTAAGATTTAAGCTCTTTTAATTACGTGTAACTACTGCCCTTTGTTATCAGCAAATGTAAAATTTTCTTGACATTTTGAAGACAGATGGGATTAGCCTTATAACCTCAGAGCATTTCTATGATTAGATTGCAAATTGGAAACATTTAAATTGAACTGAACCAATTTGACCCTTCTGTCGGCTTATAAGACAACCGACAATGGGATTCATAATAGATATTTTCTGGAAATGTGAACGACAGCGCGCAAGCCAAAAAGAGAGAGAGGGGGGCAGGGGGGGCGGTAATTTTTAGACCACGCTGCCTTAATAAAACAAAGCGAGAATACTGAAAAATGAACATAAGGACACGATTCCTCAAAAAGGAACTATGTTTTCGCTGTTATATTATTGTAATACAGCTCATCAGAAAGACAGCATGTTTATTCTGATTTTGCTGGATTTTGTTTTGTTTTTCTTTTTATTGATATGCTCTATTTAATTTGGTTTATTTTTATTTACTTTTTTCTGTTGATAAAGGCTTCCGGACGTAAACTCAGAATATTCGATGTTTCTTATTATTGAAACTTTTTTTTTTCCTGTCTTATTTAAGATGGTATACCCGTTTTTCTATGTTTTCGTTTTGTTTGAGGACAAGAAAGGGAGAGAGAGGTAGATGGTGAAGGAGAGGGAGGGAGATAGACAAGAGAAAAAGAGCAAGAGAGTCCATACGGACGAATTTCACCCAAATACTGTGTAAAAAGATCAATTACCTTGATATTTGAAAGAAGCAGGGCCTGACGTCACCCACTAAGTTGTAATCCCTATATAATTTATGGAGTCATTTAGCTAGTAAGGAAGGATCACGGAGGGGGGCGAATTCAAACCATTGATAAAGTGTATTGAAGAAGAGACTATAGCTTTTTGGGCTTCGATTCGTCCTCTGAATATATAGCTACTGAAAATATAAGAGAGACACATTTCGACACAGAATGTTAAATCAGCTGCAGCACTTCAAAGAAAATTTATCATGATGATGATGATGATTGATTAACCATCCTCTCTTGTCTGATGACTTTAGGACGTCTTTTTTTGAGCTGATTAGATTGATCAACCCAAAGGGAATTTATCAATTCCTTTGGAAAGTTTGAATTAAAAGTCCCGCCACTCAAACTAAGCCGCTTCAATCGTTTCAGTGTTCTCATTGCAGCAACTCTATTTAGTTTCTATGGTACTCAATCACAATAGCAACAATTGTATATAGATAGATAGGTGTATTTCAAAAACCCGTGGGCCATATACACACAAAAATATAAATAAATAACAAACAAGCAAAGAAATTAACAACAGTACGAACACGCACAAAAAAAAACAGAATTCAACGCAAAAAGTACCTAATCTAACTACAAAAGAAATCAATCATATAAAACTTTTTCTTCTTATTAAAGATTTATCTATATATACTCCCACTCGAAATATTGTGGTTGGGTTACTATTTTGTAGAATACCCGGAAGCATCAAATTAATCCCATGCAAATAAATTTCCCGTAAATCATATATATTAATATTGTTTTTTGTTTGTTTTTTTCATTTCTTGGTTTTAGACTGTTTTCAATCTTAGGTTAGTTCAGATTTTACCCTTGTTCTTAGCGTTGAAGACACCTTGTTTTAAACAGGCAAAATATCCGCGCCGTTTTAGTTTGCCTCCTCCTTCTACTGATCGTTGTCCCGTCTGTTTTCGTCATCTTGGGATTTCTCTTTCTCTTTGTTTTTGTCATGGCTGGCCCGTTCGGCTTTAGATCTTCCATTCGTAAAGCACATGATGGCTGGCCCCGACCCCTTCCTTATAGCACTTCCTGGTTGAAGAATCATTAAACGGAGATCATCAACACCGGTAGAGATGCCGTGTTCTTCACCTTTTACATTTACTTTTGTGCGACTTAGAAACCCCTAGTTTGTCTTTAAATATAAAAGGGGATTGCTGATACAAACCTTTTTGGTAAAAGACATTGAATGGCAGTTGAAAGGAGTAAATATTAAATTGTAATTGATCTTGTCGGCATCTTCACTGAAGTACTGAATTACAGGTATTGAATTTGAATAAAAAATAAAAAGGGTGGGTATTTGATTGTAGGTCATTGCTTTTATGTAAGCCAGATGGTAACAATTGATGGATGTGATGCCACGGCTTCCAAATGACCTTAAGTAGCTGTTTAACTGGGCAGGAATTTCATTTCTTACCATTAAGCTCCTATTACCCCCTCCTTCGTAAATCTTGAAGAAGTATGCCCAAACACACCCAAGAAGTAAAGTTAGGTTAATCATATTGAAATATCCCAAAACAAGATGAAAATATAATACTTAAGTTTATATAATAATATAATTTGGACTCTATATTTGCGCATTAGGGGGGGGGGGACATAAAGAAACCTAGCCTCCCCCCCCATGTGCAAATATAGAGTCCAAATTATATTATTATATATTATTCATCACATGAAAATGTCATGTGTTTAGTATCTTCATTAAAGTAATCTAAAAAAATATTTGCTCCCCCTCCTAATTTTTGGCGAATTTGTATCCCTGATCATATGTATCAAAACTATGGTTATCTTTTCAAATACTTCTTCAAGATTTATTAAAATGTAGATTTATTAATACATTCTGGGAATGTATTAGAATATAAAAGGGGGGCAAAATCGTCATTTTTTCCAACGAAAATACCAAGGGTAAGGCATTTTCCAATGAAAATATCCCGAAAGGGTGCATTTTGAAAATACATAAGTACCGTAGTGCAATATTTTATTACAAGTCAATCAGCAGAACCTAGCCAAAATCTTAGCTTGCAAGATTAGGCTAGTAAAGAAGGACAACGAAAAATATAAAAACTGTAAATGAAATAGAATGAATAATAAAATGATTTTTTTTTGGTTGCTTACTAATTAAAGATTAGGTGTGAAACCGTGTGCCGAATTAAGCTTATATGCAACCTAAAACATACATAACAATACATTTCATGATGAATCATGACCTGGAACACCAAAACTTTATAAAAATAAAATTTCAGTAAAGAATAAACAAGACAGCATGCAAAAAAAATGTCCCCAATTATTGGGGGGTAGTTACCCCCCCCCCCAATAATTTGGAGAGAGAATTATTATATTGCCCATGCCCTTAGACAATCCGGATATGGACCCTTCTTGCCCCCTAAATAAATTGTTGGAGATTCTCCCCTGAAAGTAGAGCAGAAAAATAATCCATTATAATTTGCACACTTTAATTCTAAAAAGTTACACCTGTTTACATCTATGGCATAAACAGAGGGGGCAAGGAAGGACGGCTGTCCCCAGTTGCACCCTCTGAGGGGCAGTAAACCGAGTTGCATTGCCAATACGATGATCTGTTTACGTTGTGGGAATGATGGTTGGGACGTTGTCCCCGGGTGCTGAAAAACCCTAACTACGGCTCTTGTCTACGTGGCTCAGTCTAAGCGTGAAAAAATGTTTATATGCAGTCATGATACAGTAGCTATCTTAAACTTACTCCCAACAATGGCTGGGTTTTGCGTATTATAAAAATTGTGATAAATTAATAATAATTATTTCAGGATAACATTCTTATTTGATGTTACATTAAATAAAATTCCATTAATGAAAGTTAAATAAATCAAAAAAAGAAACTGAGAAAAATGTAAAATAAGAAAGAAAAATATTTTTAATACAGTTGTTGAAAATGAACTGAAAAACCTTTCAATAAGCAAACATTTTAATTCTAAACAGACATACTCATGTACGTGCCTGAGTTTAAGCGTGGGAAAAATATAAAATAATGTCGTTGAAAAGTAGTCGTGATGCAGTAACTTTATTAAACTTACTACTACAATGGTCGAGTTTCCTATTACAGAATCGTGATAAAATGGCTGATTAAGCAGCATGTAATTAGAAATTTAATTGTAAACTGGTCTAGTTTTTGTCGTTCATGGAAAAAAAATATACATGTCTCAGCTGAGATCCTTAATGAACTTATTTGAATTGCGTGATTTGTAAGCGTGAAATGGTTCATTAAATGTTTCATTGTTATGGGGCGTATGATAATGATATCATGGGTTTTTTGAAAATGCTGAAACATTTCGAAGACATTTTCTGCTTGTGTTTTCTCAGAAATTTTGAAATAGAGCATGTTATGCACATCAGCAATGTTGAGCAGTGTAATTTCAAGTTAAAATGGAACATTTCTTTTTCTGAGGAACTATTAGGCTACTGATTTCAATCTGATATTATCCTGCTTATTACAACTGCTGATATCGTGCAATCTGCCTCATTTGAGGTAGAAATGAAAAGGCTCCTTTGGAATGGCTCCATTTGAGGTAGGAGTGAAGAATTTTGACTCCATTTAAGAATGGAGTAGAAATTGAAGGTAAATTAATTAGCAAGAATCGATAGTTAGATTTGACAACGCTTTTCGTCCGCAAGATCAAGACATTAACATTCTTCTGATTCCCGCAGACAACTAAACCTTCAAAGGGAAGTCAGTATTCATCCTTTTCATTTATTGTGAATGGTAGGGCAGATTAAAGGAAGCTTTTATGTAATTGCATTAATCGGCGAGGGGGGAGGGATATACCTGCGAGATTTTATGTCCCTCTATATTTTCAGAATGCACCCTTTCGGGATATTTTCATTGAAAAGTGCCTTACCTTTGGTATTTTCGTTGGAAAAAATTACAATTTTGCCCCCCTCCTATATTTTAATACATTCCCAGATAAGTTTTTGTGAATTGATGCCCCCGCCTTGGGAATAAAACGGGGCAATCTTGAAGGGATTGTGATTTTTCTTTTGACCGACTACAATAATGTATTTTGGGGCTCACTACCTTTTTGCTCGGGGGAGGGGGTCCAAAGGCAAAAAATAAAAAAAAGTGTTATTTAAATACAGTTTATTATGCATAAGGTATTGTTCAAGGTATCGTTACCCAATAAAATGGTTTATCTAATAAACCTCTATAAATATAACTCTAATAACCAATAAATGGTTATTCTAATAAACACAGCTTGCTTTTTACTCGACTCAGATTCAAGAAGTATGTACAACTGCACAGTACACATTTACTTGAAATTTTGAGAATTTACAACTATTTTCTCTCCTTTTTTGATATGTGCGTACTGTGTATTATTTGCTTCAATTACAGTTGCGCTTAATTGTGCGAAAATACGTCTCTAACGTATTTACTCCGTTGTTAAAGATTTTTTTTTCTGAATAAATACGTTTTATGTCTTATACCAAAAAAAAAAAAAAAATCCTGATCCTCACAAACCAGTCGTTTTTTTGCTTCTAATGTGTTATGTCTTTTGCAAATCTCTTATGTCTTATGCGAAAAAACCTGATCCTCATAAACCAGTTAGTTTTTTACATATAATGTCTTGTGTCTTATGTAAATCTCTTATGTCTTTTACCCAAAAAAACTAATCCTCATAAACCAGTCGGTTTTTTGCTTCTAATGTCTTATGTCTTATGTAGATCTCTTATGTCTTGTGCAATTCTCGTATGTCTTTTGCAAAAAAAAACTGATTCTCATAAACCAGTCGGTTTTCGCTTCTAATGTCTTATGTCTTATGCATAAAAATCTTTTGCAGAAAACTCCTGATTCTCATAAACCAGTTGGTTTTTGCTTCTAATGTCTTATGTCTTGTGCAGTTCTCTTATTTCTTTTGCAAAAAAACCTGATCCTCACAAACCACTCGGTTTTTGCTTCTAATGTCTTATGTCTTATGCAAATCTCGTATGTCTTTTGCAGAAAAATCCTGATCCTCATAAACCAGTTGGTGTTTCGCTTCTAATGTCTTATGTCTCATGCAAATCTTTTGTGTCTTATGCAAAAAATCCTGATAATCATAAACCAGTTGGGTTTTTTTGCTTCCAATGTCTCAGGTCTTATGCAAATCTCTTATGTCTTCTGCAAAAAATCCTGATCCTTACAAACCAGTCGGTTTTTTGCTTCTAATGTCTTATGTCTTGTGCAATTCTTGTATGTTTTTTGCCAAAAAAAACTGATCCTCATAAACCAGTCGGTTTTCGATTCTAATGTCTTATGTCTTATGCAAATCTCTTATGTCTTTTGCAGAAAAATCCTGATTCTCATAAACCAGTTGGTTTTTGCTTCTAATGTCTTATGTCTTGTGCAGTTCTCTTATTTCTTTTGCAAAAAAACCTGATCCTCATAAACCAGTCGGTTTTCGCTTCTAATGTCTTATGTCTTATGCAAATCTCGTATGTCTTTTGCAGAAAAATCCTGATCCTCATAAACCAGTTGGTTTTTCGCTTCTAATGTCTTATGTCTCATACAAATCTTTTGTGTCTTATGCAAAAAATCCTGATAATCATAAACCAGTTGGGTTTTTTTGCTTCCAATGTCTTAGGTCTTATGCAAATCTGTTATGTCTTCTGCAAAAAATCCTGATCCTTACAAACCAGTCGGTTTTTTGCTTCTAATGTCTTATGTCTTAACGAATCTCGTATGTCTTTTGCAAAAAAGAACTTCATATCTCATAAACCAGTCGGTTCTTTGCTTCAAACGACTAAGAATCGATACTCATTTCATGTTCAATCTAAGAACATAAACAGTATTTACTAAATAGCTTTTTTAATTGCAGACTTTTAATTAAAAAAAACTCAGCAGAAGTGTTTTCAAATACGCTTTACTAATTGAATTCTCAGAAAATCAAAAATAAATAAACTTCATAGGTATCAAAACAATTCGAAACAACTGGGGGTTTAAACATTAATTATTGATTGAGGCTCCTTATACCATCCTGAGAAGTAGAATAACAGCGTGCTAAGGAGAATTCAAATTTGCCCTTCATTAAGCAAATGATCAGTGAGGGGTCCATGACTCATTAATTTCTACCTTTTTAAAGGATGCCGCTTTCTACTCCGTTTCAGATGATTTTTTTCGCGGTCAGGTTAGAGCATTGGCGTCAATTCACAGTAATGTAGGGGAGGGGCTAATGTCTTTAAAAAAATAGGTTTGGATAAATTTTCAGTTTGCTCACGAAAATAACAGTGTTTTTTTTTTCGTTTTTTTTTTTAATCTAAGTGGGGAGAGACGAAGCCTTTTAGTGGACAAGTAACTCCCTCGGCCCAGTTGACACTCCTAGAGATGAAGGGGATTTAATGAATATATTAAAAGTTAAGGATTTGATTATAATGTTATTAGCTTCTGGGTCAGCACTTTCTAGGCCTTGTGAAATTTCTCTAAATTTCTTCATATTTGATTTTCTTCATTTTTTTTATCAGCCTTGAAATTAAAGTAAGCAGCTTCACCATAGATATCGTTCAGGATTTCAGACAATCCCTCCACGCAAAATTGAAAAAAAAAATGTTGTTGTTTTTTGTATTAGCTGGCTATAAATGTATCTTCAATTGTCTAACTCGCTCCTTCTGAAAGAAGAACAAATGAAATAGACCTCTCCAGAATGGAATCATGAGTAGGCTTCTACTTACAGAGTATATGTTCACTATGCCCTTTTTTGTCAGAAATGTTACGTTTACAATACATCAGGCAGTGTAATACGCATAGGAGCTTGGGCCAGGGGTTCGCCCACTCTCCTCCATCTGGTATACATCTTGGAGTGTCACTTGTTCTGCACCACAAGGCACATTTCCTGCATGCCGTTTCACTTTCTGTTGCTTGTGATGGGTGCTACTTACGTACGATCGTCGAAAATGGGCACCCCTCGATGAATTTACTATAACAAAATTCAAACGCCTATAATTTTCTCTTTCTCCCACTCTCTTCCTATCTCCCTTTCACTATCTCCTTGTTTCTCTCTCTCTCTCTTCGTTTTTCTGTCTCTCTTCCTATCTCCCTCTCTTTGTTTTCTGTACCCCTTCCTATCTCTTGAGGTTAGCAGTGATAATGCATGTACAAATTAGGCAGATCACTTCAGCAATTTTGGTAACTTCCAATACCAATTTCGCAACTTCTCAGACACATTGTTCGACAAAATACTTCTTTCTAATAATCATTCTAAGACCTTTCTAATCCCTTAAAGGGTATTAGCGCTCTATAAATCACTTTCGTGTCATGTTTACTCTTAATGTTGGTAAATGACCCGTCGAAAAGTAGAGACAGCTGAATACGGGAACTATAATGACCTTCTCACAGCCATCCTCTACCACACAACAATCATTACGGCTTTTGATGTTGACACTCATTTATATACACATGTTGATGGATTCAAGGCGAATTATCGACTCTCGATAATTCGAACCTCGATAACTCGAAATCCTCGATATCTCGAATTATTTTCAGTACCCTTGGTAAAAATGTGTCTAACTCAAAGAAAAAACCACGTATAACTCATTTATATGAACAAGTTGATGGCTCGAAGGCGATACTATTTTTTTCGGTTTTGAATCTTTTGAGACAATATATTGTTTACATCAGGCGCGCACAATTCGCCCAACCCTAAAATGTATACATGCTTCCCAATAACAAATACAATGCGTAAACAATGGGCAAGACTTATAATTTAATGACCCTTCCCCTGGTCCAGTGGGGGGGGGGGGGTCATGTTGCATCCAAAGACATAGTTATCGGGTCTTTCAACTATGATAAACAAAATTTCTATCTTAAAATTTTGATCGGACGATTTTGAGGAAAAAAGGTAAGGGAGGGGGACTACTTGCCCTCCAATCTTTTTGTCACTAAAAAAGGACACAAGAACATTTAATTTCCGTTTGAATGAACACTCTCATGATATTCTATGACCACTGGGTCGACACGATGACCCCTAAAAAAACACAGAAACAAATAAACACGCATCTTTGATCAATCTTCTGGCAAAAAATACAAAATTGCACATTTTTTTTGAAAGGAGCTTGAAACCTCTATTATAGGATTTCCTGATACGCTGAAACTTATGTTGGGATTTTCATTATAATTCTATTACTTCTAGGGGACGAATCTCCCTTTTTTTGAAAATCTGACAAATTTTCCCAGGCTCGTAGACGTTACTGGGTGAGACCAAACTTAATAATACTTAAATATTTGAACTCCGCATAGGAGTCGATTCTATTGATGTATATATTGGTATAAAACTCTGTTTTAAGAGTTTCGATTACTATTGAGCCGGATCGCTCCTTACATAGATTTTGTTATCATGAACAGTTTGATTTTTCAAAATTTGAGTATCCCCTCCTGCCTCTCGTGAAAAACTCTTGCTCGTGTGCAGGACTATATCGAGGGGGGAGGGGTTCGAACCCCTCTTTCACCCTTAATTTTTTTGTCCGAAAAAGGTTACCAAAACACATATTAACAGATTTTCGAGGTGTTTGTAAAGCTTTTTTTTGTACCCCCTCCAACAAGAATAAACCCCGGCCAAAAATCCTGCCTACGGCCTTGCCCAATAGTTTCATTCTAATATCTCTAGCCAACAAAATTAAGGTCTCTTCTGTATACTTATGAAAATAGTATTGTCATATTGTGTAGGTTTTTCTAGCGTTTTTGTGAAAAGCCGTACCTTCCGGTGGATTTGGAACAAAATCTTGGGAGGGTGGGGCAATGTGGCATGGGTGCTAATAAATAAAATCTTGGGGGGGGGGGTAATGTCACAAGGGCGTTAGTAATAGACCAATTTGACTTACTGATTGTAAAAGAAAATAGTGAAAAATAGAAAAAAAAAGGAATGAGGGCGGTCAAAAAAATATTGGGGGCTTGGAGTCCTCACTATAATCCGCCAGTGCCATCTGCGCGTTTTAGACTGGGATAAGATCTAAAAAGAGTGGCTCTCTTATCTAATGCTGCATATTTGGTAATACTGTTTCAGAAGTCATTCATGTGCCTTTCGATCTTTTCATATACCTCTGTCAATTTTAACTTCAGTTCATGTTTGATATAATCAAGGTAGCAAAAGCTTCCAAAGTTGTTACGATGTGGCATAATCGTGTGGCATAATACGATGTGGCATGAAGAAACACAAAGCTGAAGCTTCAAGGGAAGAGGCCTAGAGTTAATCTCAAGGGTAGTTCGATGCCTAAAAATGTGCTCTCTTCAACAAATTTTCCTCTTGATGATCCCTAACATAAACATTGTTCTTCTGAAGTTATGCACTAAGCCGGAAGGCCTTTTGAACCCGTGTCAAAAATTCAGGATTTTACGATTTTTTTCCATTATATTTTTCTCAGAATTTAAACGTACAACTGTTAATATGCAGCAAATGTACTTTGATAACAATTAGTTTGGCTACAACTTTAGTTTTACAAACATTTTTGCGAAAAAAGCCTACGCTTGAAATTTGACAACCCTTTTCGTTTGTAAAGATTCAAATATTAGCTATCAGCTGATTCAAAACAACTTCACATTCAAAACGAAAATAGTTTCGTAGGGGGTGTCCTTTTTGGGGGGGAGATGTCCCCCGAATAATTTGGATAAAATACCTATTATAATGCCCATGTCCCTTCACTATCCGGATATGTACCCCTCTTGGCCCCCCCCCCCCCCAAAAAAAAAAATTATTTGCCCCCTCCTCTTTGCCTTGTTGATTCTTCCCCCGCGTTTCTTTTTTTTAAGTGTGAGGCTCGCTCCTTTAAAAAACTGCAGAGTTACATAACCTTACGATCGCATGATTTTCCACTGAATCAAGTTGGAGAATTGTATCAATTTAGCCTCATTTTCGCTGTCCTTAGTGCTTCATATTTTTTTTCCTGGTGAATTTGAAATTAGAATTGAAATGTACACTCCAGTCTCAATCTGATGTTCAACGGTTACTGTATATTCTCAAGTCCAAAGATTCCAACAATCTGTATTTTAAATCTGGAAACAGAGGAAATCAAGCCTGGAATTTTTTGTGGCATGAGGCACTTGAAAAGCCAGACATAAAAGAAAATTTGAAAATCTTAATGAACAAAATGAAATATTGATGACTCTCACAGAGAAACATAAATCAATATCGGGTCATTTCCGAATAGACTGTACTAAACATAGCTTCAGGATAATGACCGGGGGTGTAAATTGAAGGGGGGCAAGAGTTGACAACTACCCTGTAAATTTTGAAAAACGGAATTTGATGTTTTTATAGAATTACAATATTGAAAAAAATAAATACTCCTCGTAGATTTGGGACTTCATCTTCATTAGAAAAAATCGAAAAAATTCAGGCCTCCTATGTATATTTTTGAAAATCCTGGATATGCCTTTGGGTGCTACCGTACCAAATTACAGTTTTATCATTATTTACGAAAGCCCTAACATCTAATTTTTATTGTGTTGCAATTTAGGGACAGGGAATTAGAATTTGTTCTCCAAGTCAACATTTCATGAATTCCAAAATTTCTCTTTGAAGTTGACTGTTTTTTTTTATTTCCATCAACTACCCGTGTATATCTGAATGAATGATTGGTTCATTTTCACTTTAAGTTCAATTTATTTGGATCACGGGTTTTGTCCTGATTGTTGCCAATCTCATCCTACCCATCCTCCTCCTCTGTATATTTTCCAATCCCATCCTCTTCTGTATATTTTTGCTCTGTATTCCTGTGATTTGGCGCCCCTAACGATGATAAAGAATATGACTAGGTTGATACGAACACTAAAAATCTCCAGGGTAAGGGGAAAAATTAGTCAAGAAATCCTGAAATGTATATATGAGTAATATAAATCTATTGACAAATTGTAAACTCTTACTTACGTGTATAGATCTGCTCACAATCCGATAAAGGTAAGGGTCTGAAGTCTCTTTCCTCTATGCATGTGCTATTGTTAAGTTGTTTTAAACTTAGCAATAATATTCTTGTTTGTTGGTTACCACCTTGCAGTATTTCCGTTTTACATAATTTCTTCAGATATTTTATTTATTTATTTTTAGCAGTTTTACAGTAATTCCAAATGCATATATTCATACGTACACTTGTTAGCCTGAGATTCTTGCATAATACCCCAAAATTGAAAGCCATAAACTTTAGCAGATACATGTCTTTAGCAATGGACAAATTTTACGAGATGGACACAAAAAAGGACACCATAAAATGAAGTTCTAAAATGGCGAATTTGGTTACCGTTAATTGGCAGTATACATTGCCGTTTATATATAGTTGTAAATTTGAACTTCTGCCTTCTAGTTATAAGCTCGAACCTTACTAATTCAAATTCTAATTTGAACCCTTCTAATTCAATCAACTGATTGGTGCAAACGTAACCTCGAATTTATAGCTTATTCCCACCCCAAATTACTACTGCTTCATCTTAAGAATTCACTCATGAAAATTGTTTTCTTCAGTGTCTGTAAAATATTTTTTAACATGTGTTATTTTTGAATACCATTTTTTCTCTTTTTACTCTCATTTGGTTTTTATTATGTTAGCCAATACATTAGTCATCTATTTTGATTACTTCAAATACGCTCTACTTAAGAACGCACGTAGTGGGGGGGGGGGGGCTTGACCGTATCCCCAAAATTCAAAATTTTCTTGAGTTCGTAGGTTCTCCCGGGTATTTCTTATTTAAATTGTCAAATGACTTTTTTATTATTATTATTCCCTACTACCTGAAATAATTTATTATACCCCCTCCCTCCCCCACGACCAGAAAAAGAAACTCTTGTTGACGTTCCAGGCACTATTTAATATTCGTAACGACATATTTTTCGGAACCTTGTAGGATCCTTGTGTATTTACAACTCTGACTTAGTAACGCCAAAAATTGAAATCGGTTTTGTGTTAGGAACTCGACTTTAAAATTTTTGGACACCGCCAGCATTGCTACAATGATCAATTTGAACCATATACTTAGCTTGGAAGAGCGTTCATTTCCATTTTTCTGTTTTGATTATGGCTAATTTCCTTTTTCTGTTGTGATTATTGGCATGTCTTATCTTTTTTCCTTTTTGTTAATTTTTTTGCAGTTTGTCCACGTTGTGTTATACTTTTGAGTACTTCTTGTTGGTCTTAGAAAAAAAAAGTTTGGTTTATGGTTCATATCATTGAGATCCTAATTACAGATTGGGAAGACCTGAGCAAGTATTCTACGGTGGAGAAATTCGAGGGGAATCTGCCATCAAGTTTAGGGATGAAATCGGACCTCAAGTTTTACACAGCTTTGAGGTATTTAATGGAGGACCATGGCGTGTGCCCCACCTCTCACTAATTATAAGCTGGCCTTATCAAGCGGAAAATCATAAAGAGCAGGGAAAGTGGCTCTTGTATATGGAAGAAAAGCCTTTTGTTGATGGTAAGCAGATGTGACAGAGGTCTATAATACCCTTGTCTGATTGTTCTTTTGTTAGTAATTCATTCGCTCTTCTTATAAAGGTCAAAAATATTTTCCTTAGTGCCGACAGTAAAGATGAAATGTGATTGTCAGATTTAGTTATAGTATAGACTTACACAGCCATAAATATCTTATGAATTAATCACTCAATAGGATTAATCAATAATAGGAAATTTTTAATCAATAGGAAATTCACTTTATAATGAAAAAGGACCTTCATATGCCTTTTTTTGTTCCTGGTAGGAGCGGGTGCCAAAATAAAAAAAAAGAAACGTGGATGAAAAATCAGCCAGAAATCAGCTAAAAACATACGGCACTAAACAGCTTAAGAAGGTGCTGATTTACTTGGAAGGTGTAGTTCTCTTTTAGAATCAACAAATTGTTAATGTTTGACTTTTTGGACGGAAAACAGACAAAAATGGGGTACTGTCGTGAAAACTTGATAATTTCCTAACAAGCGAAACAAAAATCTTTGAAAATCGTGGTTTTTATGATTTAATAGATCTAGGCTGGTCTAAATTAGGGACAATAATTGTTTTTTTTATACATTCCCTTGCAGTAAAATATTCTAATTGGAAATAATATGAAGGTATAATTGTGCATAACTTGAAGATTTATTTGCTAGCAAGGCTAGATTTTTCTCGGGGAGGGGGGCAAATGAAGACTTTGCTGTCCCCAGCCGTACCATCAATAATGTAAATGTTACAATTTTTGCCTAAAATATTACAATTTAAGTTTGTTTACCCTTGCCTCCTCTACCCCCCTAGATCCGACCCATATCCATAGGGACCTTTATTTGGAGTATTCGATTTGTGTTGACTCCGGTTTGTTTGGCATTACTACCCTGACTCCAAATGCACGAAGCTTCTAGAAGTGCCCACATTTCACAGCTATACTTGCCCGTTGCCATTGCCCTCATTTCTAGCATCTTAATCATAGTTCCAAGACTTGTCACTCTGTTCCTGTCCTTTATTTTCCTCTTTTACCATATGGGCTTAGTATACCCTTGTTGTTTTAGTACCGCTGTTACATAGTCCGGTATGGAAAATTCTGAAGTTCATTTTAGATTTAATCTTGGTTGAGAGTTAACTAAAACAAGACACATAGGTGACGCCTCCTCTGGGATCTTCCTTCCACAAAGGAAGGAAAAGGGCATAACATTCTTCGTGCTGTCTTGATTGACTTTGGTCATTCGTTGAATATCTTTTTTCTCATTGATTTTAAGTGAGAGGACAACCGTGGGATAATATCTCTGAACCCCATAAAATACAACGACTACAAGTAGTAGGATAGTTAATGCAGTCGACTCTCGACATATCGAACGTTGATAACTCAAAATACTCGATATCTCGAATTATTTTCAATTTCCTTGAAAAACCTTTCTAAGTCGAAGAAAAACCACGCACAACGCAAAAGAATTTTGTGGTTAAAATTTTACCCCTGTAAGTCGAAGAGACCCGAAAATTACCTCTGTAACTCGAAATTCAGTAAATAAGTTGTCATTTCCACTTTACCTACGCAAGTCAAAGTTTACCTTTGTATTTCGGAAATTTCTCCAATGGACCTCTGTTAGTGGAAACCCTGATATGCAGGTTACAACGTGATAACTTTGTTTTACATATTTTGTATCAGATTCTGTTAATGTTCAAGTGTCCATTTCCTAGCAAAATTAATTTATTTTTAACATTTGAAAGTAAAGTTTCGATATGTCAAGTCTATAATACTCTAATAAACCTAATCTTAACTTTTTAGTGGCTGTAGGGAGAAAATTTACCAATTCTGTACCTTTCTAACTCGAATTTTCATTGGTCTTACTCTATAACCCAAAGTATGCATAAGTTGAATTATACGTAATTCGAAGAAAAATCGTGGTCCGAGTTAGCCGAGTTAGCCGAAAAATCGTGGTCCGAGTTTCGAGTTAGCGAGAGTTGACTGTAGCTCTTTTAATTATGTGTAATATTTCTCTACGCGCTTATAAATAATACTTTTTTTTTGTTTTAAGTCGCTATAAAACACAATCTGTAGCCTACTGTTTAAATTTCCAAATTTTGCCTTATTTTGAATATATTTTCTTCTGCCCCAATATTTACATTTTGGCTGTTAAAATCCAAATCAAATTACTGTGCCCAATATAGGTTACATTAAAGTGGTAAAGCAAAAAAAAAGTTTTTCTTTTTCGTTGTTATTATTCAGGGTTATAATTTAGGATTCAAGATGGATTATCCAAGGCATTTGCAGACAATGCAACGGGAATGTTTAAACCGCAAGCTTCATTTTTGAACTGTTTTTATTTATTAGATTAGTCGAAAAACGCATTTTAGAACAAGAAAACAGAATATTCAACGTATCTTAAAAATAAAATAAATAAGATAAAAATGATTATAACAAACAATTTAGTTTTCTTAATTTCAGGGGGGTGAATTGTAAATTTAAGTTTTTCAAAAAATGTTAAATACCACTTTTTGAAGTGTTTTCAGCAATCGCTATTAATGCCATTTTTTCTAATGATCACTTGAATTAATAAGTGGCCGGGAAAGCATTAGTTTTCATCTGTGGCTTGTTAAGTTCTGGGGCGTTAGGATAATTCAATTATGGCAATAGTAAATGCGTATTGTTATACGACATAAAAATTTCTGAAAAAAACGATAAAAGGGTTTTGGTCTTTTTGGTTATTGTTCAGTGGTGCCAATTCAAGAAAAAAAAAATTGTATGGGAGTTTTTTTTTCAATGTTTTGAAAAAATATATTTTCCAATATCTATGGAAAAATATTAAATATATCCTAATTGTTACTTTTTCAATTTAAAAAAAAAATAATTTAAAAATATGGTAAAGGGAAGCCAAAAAATGCTTTTCCAAAGGGACATATATGCCTTTAATACACATGTAAAATTTTTTTCATATCAATATCATCAGTTTTTAACTGTCTGTGGAAGCATGAACAAGAGATAAAACGTATTTTGTAAAAAATTAGAAGCTTCTGAATAATATGAGGAGTGTATAAATGAGGGAAGACCGATTGGGGCATATGGATGAGTCTGCTGATTATCAGTATATGAGCTATAAGCTCTAATTCAATTCAAATAGCACATAAAACCTATTGAATTAACACAGCCGATATAGACCTTATTACCCTAACATGTTTTGTTATAATGCCATCTATCATAAGAATCGTGAGTAGCATTTATCTATTTGGGTTTTAGTAACCTGGCTTCTGACACAAACTCTACGAGAGCAAAGTGTATCTTGAAATAGAAGGAAAATAGATCAGGAAGAAGCTTAAATCTAGAATCAATAAATGCAGAAATATAGAATATATTCAAAAACTTTTTTGGTTGGTAATTTTTTTTAGGAGCTGTTTTCATTTTCTATGGAAATAAAAAAAAATTATGTGAAATTTCGTAAAACTCGTGTCTACAACTCGAACCTCTCAATCCAATAAGTAAAGTGTGTTGATTGATTAAATCCGTTTCTCTTAACTTGTTTGGTTCTGTAAATCTTTTGAACCCTTTTTTTTAAATGAAAATTTTCTCCCTCGTTTAAATAGCTGGAAAATATATATATTTTTTTTTTCAAGGTTCATTTTGCCGTGACACTAAAAGAAACTTTTTTTGTAATCAGAAGGTCCTTAATTATGGTTATAAGATGTAATTCCAAAATATACACATAACATAAATCAATAACAATAAACTCGCATCTCAAAAATCAATTTCAACATCAACTTCCCCGCAAGTCATCGTGGTCAGGAAAGAACAGGAAGAAACATGTAATAAGACTACATTAAATACAAGAAATCCATTTGCCCGTCTTAAAAATCCCGTAAAACACAAAAACACAGGCAGAATAAAAGAGCCAAAAATTGAACAATCCTGGATTTTCTACTCTCCTGTAAAATCGTTATTGTTTAAAAGTAATCCGTTTGTCATGCCGCAGCCAAAACTAATATCGCCCTGTTCCAAAAAATGTGGAGATACTAAAGTTTAACTAACCTCTTGGACAAAGTTATGATTTAATCTAAAAGTTTCAGGTTTCAAAACTGGGAGCAAATTACTTGACAATATTAACTACCTCTTTTGTCTGTTACCTATATCAATAAATAAGACAAGAATCTCAATTAGGCATTTAAAATTACTTTTGAGATTTTGAGATTTAGGCATTTTAAATGCCTTTGGTGGGGGGGGGGCAATCAATTGTGTGTAGCTTTAAAAGCGACTCAGCTAAAAATTTTAGGTAGACCTTAGGCCGATACTTCTGAGCTTTTATGCCCGGGCTGCGTTATAATCACACTTGTGAATACTACCGTGGCATTATGCAATTATGCAAGAGGGCATTAGAGGGCATTTATGCAAGGAATAAAAACACAAAAAGTTTTTTTCTTATCTCCGGGGTTTTTGCGTCTCTTTATTTACCATTGTCGCTAATAACAAAACGGAAATATAGGTTTAAAATATCTGCCCTTTTTATTCTTTCAGAATAACTAATTAATTTGAATCGATCCGGTCTTAAGGGCTCAAGGTTTGAGATAGGCACGTTTACAGCTTTATTTCCCCGAATGGAGCTCGATGACATTGCGGAAAATTTCGGGGTTTTGGGGAGATAGGACCCCGAAGTTTCCCCCTGAGTACATCTCTAGTTTGAGGACTAATGCTGAAGAACCAAGAAAAGTGGAATATAATTGCTCAAATTGATTAAGTGGAAATTTTCATAGCTGTGAATATATCTTTGAAAAAATAGGAAATATAGGAATTTCAACGTTCAATGAAGAAAACCTCTATGTACAGTCGTGTTGATGCACCACTTCAGCGCCAATAATAACCTTCAGAATTTTTTGTTGAAGGTTGTTCAGTTTTCCAGTTTAAACTCTACGATTGACCAATCAGATTGAAGATTTAAGGTAAATTTTCAGAAATTAGAAAATATGCAAGCTCAAAACAGCAGTTTTCCAATCTATATGATAAATTTGGGAAAATATATCTGGTTTTAGCTCAAAGTATCTGGGACAAACTGGTGTTGATGCGCTGAGAGGCACCCAGAGGGTCCTAGTGTCCCGGGCTTTGCTGTTTATATAGGATTTTTCAGCAAATTTCTTGCCATTTCAATTTTAATGCCTCTGTGGTACAATCGTGATTTTAAAATCGAGGGAAAGCGATTGTCAATCATAAGTCTCGGCCTTCTTATCAACGGGCATGACGATGGTATGGCTTGTGCATCAGTGTTTCAAGTTTCAAATCTTTGAACAAATTATTGACCATATTATCCACCTAATTGTCTATTTTACTTATTACCTTACTGAGACTTAGGTCTTCCCATATGTCCCATGTATTAGGCGACAACGATGCTTCTTCACGATGTCTTCTCGAGTGCTGTATACAAAAGATCTTACATTGATAATCTAAACTATATCGCATTATTACATCTTTCTACTTTAGATATTTGCTGTTCACGCTCTCTGGTACCCAGAGGAACCCAAAAACACACATCGTGATTGAGGTGACCTCTGGCGATGCGGACCGCGTGACCCAGCGTAGCAATCGACAACTTGCGATTTTATCAGTCACGGACGACTGGTTTGTTTTCTCTGGATTAAAGCGTTTGCAATCTTACCAGTCCAACGAATTCCAAAAATATTTTTTTAGACAATTGTTCTCAAATTCCTGGATTCGCGGTTCGAGCTGCTTAATTAACGCCGAAGATTCACGTACGTATATCATTACGGAGAAAACGTTAATGCTAAAGATTTGTAACTTCAGTTCCATGGCGCAAGCCTTATTCTTACAAACTGCTGATATTATCAAAAGTGCTTCCTACGTGTGTAGTATGCGTGGAAATTTAATGCTCAATACTCCCGTTAGATTCGATATGGATCCCAAGGTACTTAATTTCCTCTATCTCTTCAAGTAGATCAGTTCCAACTTGAAGTGTGTATGTTTGGGTTGGAGGGGGAGGCTGGTAAGTAAGTAAGACGGTACTAGGCTCTTGAGGTCCAAACTGGCGGTGCTGATCTCCGTTTCATGGCTCTCCAGCCAGGAAGTGCAATGGGGGGGGGCTGGGGGCCAACCATCCTGTGCTTTCGCACACCCTTCCTGCTTAAATTATTCTTATCTTTCTGCTTAATTTGAATAATAGTTGAAATTGTCTCGTATAATTTTGGCTTCGCTACCGGCTCCACTTTATTTGTGACCTCAACGATGTTCTGCTGCAACTTTTCCCTCAAAGGACACAAGAAAGTTATGTAATCAGCAAAATCAATGTCACACACGTTACATATATGGTCCAGTTGAAATCCATCTGTGAAGTTGCACATCCAAAGTATATTAATTTTGAGTTTGGCAAACAACATTGAGTGCAGAATAAATCCTTGACTTTTGCATCAGTGTTCTAAGTTTAAAATCTTGGAGCAAATTATTGGCCATATTATCCACCTAATTGTCTATTTTACTTATTACCTCACTGGGGCTTGGGTCTTTCCATCTGGCTCGTGTATTAGGCGACAACGGAGCTTCTTCACGATGACCTCTGGAGTGCTGCTGACCATAGATCTTCCATATGTAATATAAAATGTGCCACAGATGTGTACAGATGTTGTCCAGTTGAAATCCACCTGTGAAGTTTCACATCTGAAACATATTGTCTCTGAGTTTGGCAAACAACATTGAGTACAGAATAAATCCTTGCCAGACACCAGACTTGAAACTGAACCATTCAGTAAGGTTACATTTATCGTTCCGCATGGCAGACAGCTATTCATTGTTCAGTACAATAATCATTTGCAGAATCTTGTCAGGGAATCAAAAGTAACCCAGAATTCTCCATATTGTGTCCCTGCGGAGCTACCCTAAACATGTAAACAGCCGAATGAAATTTTCTATAAAATCATGGTTTATAGGCATAAGATGGGTCCAGGAGGTAATGAGTGTTTTATTTTTCATGTAAACCCTCCCCCCCCCCCCCGTTTGGAAACGATGGTATAGTACTTAGGGTGTAAACTATATAATTTATTTTTCTGTTTAAACGAGCCTCGTATATGTTGTATATTAGTACATGCATATTCCCTTTATTTATAACTTAACTTATTAATTAGCATTTCATTTAATTAATAATTTTAACGGTTTTTAGGTGATGGAGAATGCCTAATGGACCCAGGTCAAGTCAACAATTTAAAGCTGAAAAGAAGACCCGGAGCTGTTGAAACTCCCTTGGAGCATCTAATACTTCAAGATAGCCCCGCCCCATTAATAGACTTTGTAAACGCAACAGAAAGCGGCGACTCGTCTTTAAATAAAAGAAGAAGAAGAGATCTAGAAGAAGTTGTGAGGGCTGAAGCTATAGTTGATAAAGATGGGACAACTAGACACGTTGTAACAATGGTGAGTGTGAGACTACTTTGCGCGCTGAATGAAACATAAGTGTCTGGGCCAGCGTGGCTCTGATAACTTAAAAGGCGTTAAGAACTGTTGGCGTTAAGTAACTTCAATAGCGTTAAAAACAGAAACACAAAGAAGTGTTTCACAAAGAAACAGAAGAGCTTATAATTTAGGTTTTTATTACCCTCAGTCAATCCAGTATGAACAAGCCGAAGCTGGATTGAAAATTATGCAACACAGTTGCACATACTCCTCCTATACCCCAGTCTACTTAAGCTTTAAACAAAGCATCATTATTAATTTTCTAAATTTTCAGATTAATAGTTTTAAACTTGAAAGCTTCACTATTTAGTACCTCATTTCCGATAAGTTTCGATTTTCTAAAATCGAAATAACTTAAAAGGGCGCTAAAAGAACTTATTTGTAAAACAATATTTGTAGCCTCTTGTTCCTTGAACTTGATTCTAAAGATGCTTACAATTTTTTTTTAATGACATCTTTTTTAAGTTGTTCTTTAATATATTTCTATGTATATTTTACTCTTTAGATTTTCGAATCTTGGATATTAATATTAATATTTTCAGATAGATCGTGGACATTCCTAGATACCATTAGATATTGGTTGAAACTTTTTTTCTCATTTACAGAAATAGTTGTGAAAAGGTTCTATAAATCCGTTGTGTGTTAGATGCGTAAAAAAAGTTTTTTTTCTTTTTTTACTAACAGCCATTTTTTAATAGTATACAAAATCTAGATTTTCTTTGTTTTTGGTTTCCTGCAAAATGTATGTTGTGTAACACAATAACTTCCAAGCTCTTCCAGCTTCACTGTCACATGTCTAACAATATTTATTCTGCAGTACAGGTAATAAGACACAAAAGTGCCGCTGTCTCAAAATTCAAAGACTCTAGTGATCTAATGGAAGCTCACAAAGTCATTTTTACATTCTTGTGTCTCAAAAATAAGGGCAGGCATATCAACCCTATGTCTATTTTTTTCAGGGGGAAAAGGGGTATGTTTTCATTAAAATTGCTTTTTTGTATTTTCAAATTTCCCCTCCCCGCCCATATTCTGAAAAATTCATTTTGCCCCGCTCTAATTTTTCTTCAGTTGAAGTCGCTAGTCGTCTAATGAGTTTAGTATCTCTTTGACAGAACCATCGCTGACCAGGTTTGGGATTATCAGTGGCCAAATAGTGTTGTAATCAAGAACCCAACAATAGCGTAGTTTCCATAACAATTAGACAGCTGTTCAATTGTTTTCAGTTGTAGCTCAGCCAAGATAATCATTATTGCGCTTTTAACGAGTCACTACCGTTACATTTGTGCATTTATGCAAGGAATAAAAACACAAAAAGTTTTTTTCTTATCTCCGGGGTTTTTGCGTCTCTTTATTTACCATTGACACTAATAACAAAACGGAAATATAGGTTTAAAATATCTGCCCTTTTTATTCTTTCAGAATAACTAATTAATTTGAATCGATCCGGTCTTTAGGGCTCAAGGTTTGAGATAGGCACGTTCACAGCTTTATTTCCCCGAATGGAGCTCGATGACATTGCGGAAAACTTCGGGGTTTTTGGGGGAGATAAGGCCCCGAAGTTTCTCCCCTGAGTACATATCTAGTTTGAGGACTAATGCTGAAGAACCAAGAAAAGTGGAATATAATTGCTTAAATTGATTAAGTGGAAATTTTCATAGCTGTGTATATATCTTTGAAAAAATAGGAAATATAGGAATTTCAACGTTCAATGAAGAAAACCTCTATGTACAGTCGTACAGTGGTTGTACGAAATTAGAAAAAATTTGGTTCTACCAAATTAGAAAAAAAAGAAGAAAATAAGTGTAGGTGAAAAAATCATCAAAAACTAAGCTAAAAGCATATGGGACCAAATAGCTTAAGAAGATGCAGTTTTTTTTTGAAGATGTAGTTGTTCATGGGAAGCAGCAGATTGTTAATGTTTGAATTTAAATGACGATAAGGGTTGATAGATTTAACCAACTAACTATGTATATTTATTCTGATGGTTCAACGTATCATTGGTGACTAACATGTGATAATGCCCTAAAAATTTCTTAATTTATCAGCAACCTAACGATGAATCTTAGAAATTCATTGTTTTCAAGTATAGAATGACCTAAAATGGGCCCAAGGATTAAAAACTGTTTATGTGAATCGTCTTTGTACTTTAAGAAGACTAAGTTGTTTAAATTAAGACCAAACAAGGGTAAAAACGGCATGTTAGAAAAGAAGATCAACCAAGTGGATAACTTCACTTATTTAGATAGAATTATTTGTAAGAATGAGGGAATCATTGAGAATGTGGAGTAAGGATGCCGCACTGAGGAAGCCCTAAGACTTCATAGCTTCGAAAGAAACAAAATATTTAATTTTTAGAATTTTCTATAATTAGAAAATTACAGTTTTCATGTAGCAATAGGCCTTGGATGATGAAATGGGCCAAAATTATTCTATTTTGATGTTCTGGGACGACTAATTTTTCCACCTATAAATTACTTACTTCAAAGTACCTAATCATACCCTTTTAAACAATTTACATTGTTGGCGACTAAATTATAATTATTTAGTTTCAAAATAAGTATTTAGGCACTTTTAATCCAGAAATTATTCGAACTAAGTAGGTATATTCATCTCTAATTCAACGCTTGTCAAAACAAATCTATATTTTCGGCATACTTTTTCACAGTAGGCTTAGGAACTTAAATTTTAAAGAAAAAGTATTGTTTTCTCGCGTTGTCTTCGGACCTTGCATCGGAAAATGCAACTTCCGCATTTTAAACAGTTACCAGTGGCCCTGTATAATCTGTATTCTTTTATCTTTTTTTTTACAATAACAGATTTAATAAAGGAGGGCGGGCTTCATGGTGATGATGCTCTGGATTGAGGAGCTGTAGGCATCAGGTGGTCCAGTCTTGACATAACCTGTTAATAGTTATAATTAGGAATTCATTCATAAGTTATAAGTTTAGGTCAGTTGAGAGTCAATCTTTTTATAAACTAATTGATGAGCAATAATTTCAGGATTGCGACAAAGGGACTGCCAAATGTTTCAAATTCCGTTGCAATGTTAGAAATTTACAGAGAAGACAATCAGCTGTTATTAAAATCAGAGCAAGGTAAGTCGAGTTTGTTCGAAACCAATGTATTAAGCTCATTTAGATTTCTTTTTTTTTTGGGAGGCCACAATCCTAACAGGGAATTCTTGTAATAAATTTCACAGGTGACATAAGATAATGTAAAGCATTTGAAAAGAACACATTTGAAGTAGAATTGGCTAATTAAGGGGTCTTGTGAGCAAGAATGTTTACTATGAACCTTATTTTCTATGTCACATTAAAATATTAATAACAAATATGAAGTATCCCCCCTGGGGACATTTAAAACGTAAACTATAAGCATCAAAATGTGGTTTCGCGTTGCAAATATTCCAATTTCAACCAGTATTAGACAACATGGAGAAAAAAAGTAAGCATTTGTAGAAAGTAAAATTTGGGAAGTAATTGAATGTTAAAACAAATTTTGCGAATAAAAAATAGGGTTCCATCAGCAAAATATTCAGCTGTTTCCTTAAAAACCCATGACTCTTCACCGTTGGATGGCTAAACTCCGTGACCGAAAATAAAATATGTGATCACAGGAATAATTGATAGGGAGAGTTCTGTAAGAATATCTGCTGCGAAACTCATTTTTAATTCTTATCTTCTTTTAAAACACAATTAAACAAAAAGCGTGAAAAATCGTCAAATCTCTTTACTTTTTCCCTGTAATCTTCTCACTTTTTTTCTGTTAATTGTTTCTATGCTGTTTTAAAACTGCCAAGGAAGATGAAAATGAAGTCTGATCCTTAATATAGATATAGTGTACACTCGCACGTAGATGGAGATATAGTGCAGACTTTTCTGTGTAATTGTTTCTGTGATATTTTAAAACTACCAAGGACATTGAAAATGAAACCCGATTCTTAATATGCATATAGTAGAGACATATATATTTTAAGAAAATGAGCAAAAACCGGAAATTCAATTTTTAATGAAACTGCTCCTTAGTAGCAGTGGGTTTAAAATGAAAAATACACTGTGGGGGAAAAAATAAGCTAAAAACACCTGGCAACAAACACCTTAAGAGGGTGTATTTTAATGTTTGTTTTGTATTTAATGTTGATAATTCAACGTTTGAGTTGTGGATGAAAAATAAACTAAAAACACCTGGCAGCAAGCATCTTAAGAAGGATCTTAAGATTTGTTTTGTGTTGATAATTTAACGTTTGAATTGTGGGTAAAATATCGCCAAAAATAAGCTAAAACAGTTGCAGTACCAAATATCTTAAGTTACCTGTGCTCGCGGCAGGACCAGGTGTTATTTGCCTCACCTGCCATCCGAAATTCTGATTTTACGTGGGAATTTGTTTAACTGTAAAGTCTCCGCACTTGCGTAGGCTGAGACCCGCAAGTCATACCACTGGCACCACCTTAAGCCAATGATTAGGCCCCACCTAACGCCAGGCTTTGAAGCTCCGCTCTGAAGAGACATCGGATCGAAGCAACTGAAACTGTTGCTTATTAGTTTCAAGGTTCAACATGGAGACACTGACCAAAATGTGATACTGTCCTAAAAACTTCATAGATCTGAAAGAATCGAAAGAAAAATCTCAGAAAATTGCAGTTTTCGGTGTAAATAGACCTAACATGGGTCCAGAGGTTAACAATGTTTTTATTTTGATGTCCTTGGTACTTTAAACAAAAATCTTTACTGCTACCCCTTGCAATCTGTTCTCCATCCTTTTCTTATAACCCTCCTCCTTTTTTTCTGTATAGTCATTTTTATGTCTTTTATTTAGACTAATATCTTGATATATTGTTTAAAACATTTATATAAAAACACTATATAGAATACTTAAGTATTTATACCAAATTTACTGTCTGGTATTTAAAAAGTGAGTAAGTTTACAAGAACATCAGCCAATAGACGTAGAAATGAGCTAGACAGAATTTTATTTTCGAGATTTAGGGTGTTCACTAGAGCAGTTTAGTATTTTCTATACTATTTAAAATTATTGTCTACCTTTATTTGTGCATCTTATTTCAAATATACTATTTTTTTAGACTCTGGAATTCAACACTCGCAGAAGATTATATGAAAGCAGATCGAGTAGTTATAAGATCAAAGGCCAGAATAGAATTAGATCCGTTTTTAGAAATAAATCAATCAAATACAGTGGATGACATAGACTATGTAAGTTATTTGCAGCCATGCTCTATACATTAATACCAGAATGTCAGAGGTGTATGCTGGGGGAAAGGGGCTTGTGATGGGAGGGGCTAGTTTGGCTACAGTAACTGAAAAAATGTTATGTTACATGACATAGATTTTTCGGTGGGTGGAAAAACAAACAAAAAATTCTTGGGGTTTTTGACTTATAACAATGAGCTACTTAGCCTTGAGCAACTTTCGTTCAAGGCTTATGTTTGGAACTTCGGGATATGGGGGAAACAGTCAATATCAAAAGCTCTTCCCCAACTATTCAGTGTGAAAAGAGAATTCAGTATATTTCAGAAAAACTTAAAACTTATGTGCTTAAAACGTCTTAAGAAGGTGTATTTTAATGTTTGTTTTGCGTTTAATGTTAATAATTAAAATAAATAAATAAAATAGGATAAGATGTAAATCCAATGATATATCTTTGCTTCTTGTAATAAGCTTTGAATCCAATTTTTTTTTTAATGTTCTATCATGTAGTGACTAAAAAGAAGTGCCAAACAATTGAATATATGGCACATATGATAAATTAATCCAAACCCTCCCGAAAACTCTGGTTCCATTTGCTACTTTCCTTGAATGCCGAAAATTGATGAAAAGTGCTAAGTTTTGCGGTATAGAAAAATAACCCATCTTTGTAGCGAAATAAAACTTTCAAGCCGTCCAGGGCGTCCTTGAGATCTCAGGATTTTTTAAGGTTTACGCGACCCTTTCCCTGAAATCTTCTGTGGACATGCCTGATTTGATTTTTATGGATAATTTATCGTAGCATACCCAAAATTTACAAGTTGTATTATATCTCTACTCCCAGGTGGAGTATGCACTCAAAAAAAAGAAAATTAATAACGATAATTATCCAAACGTCTTTTGAATTGCTGCAGTGAACTTGTTCTTCTTTTGACAAAATTAGGGAAATGAGTTTTTAGTTGTTAATTTTTCTTTTTAATTTCTGTCCACATAATTGAATGCAACAGTTGCATATAAATGACCTGGGTATGTATGTTTCTTTTGACTGATCTCGCCCCATGTTATGTAAAATTTGAGGTTCACCTAACCCCTCTCCCTTCCGACGCTGTCTGGAAACTAACTTGACTTTCTTTGCCATTTTTGATTTTAGTTAGTTATTTAGTGTGTAAGCATTTCTGTCGACATCCCGCGTCGAGTTGAACCAAAAGGCGAAATTCTCTCTCTGACTGAGCTTTCCATTTCATATTTCGCCAGTTGCCGAAAGTTATCAAACCCAAATTTGCGAGAAGAATAGAATTGGCTAGACATGGAAAGCGAAAGCCAACAAGCGTGTCTAGTGGGCTATTTTGTTTAGCGTGAGATACAAGGTATTACACTCGTCTCTTAGAATAATTCTTGAATTTTGCTGTTTTCTAGATTTATAAATAATTTGGTTAGATGAATAGTATATTTGAAAATGTCGAAAAATTAAAGCCGAGACACATTTACTTATAAAAATTCCGGAATAAGCTGATTAAAAGAAACGCACTCCCCTAAGAAAAATAAATAGTTTCAATTCATCGTCGCCTCTCGTGTATCTATTTATGAATACCCTATACAAGGGATATTATTGCCCTACCAAAGTACTCCCGGCTCTCTTTAACATAGATTTTTTCTCTCACAGTTTTTATTGTTTTTCTTTTTATTCGCTGTCCTATCTTTCTGATTCATTGTGTTATTTATTATTCATCGCTTCATCGCTAGTGTATATATATATATATATATATATATATATATATATATATATATATATATATATATATATATATATATATATATATATATATATATATATATATATATATATATATATATATATATATATATATATATTAATGTAAAGTTCTTGAGTAGCGTTGTAGAGTTACGTTTTAGAGTTTCGTTCTAGTGTTTGGAGGTTTGCTTAGTTTTTATTAGCTTAGTTTTTGAATTTCAAATAAACGAGTTTCTAGGCAAGGAACATAGGAGCGTAGTTAAGTTTCATATGATTTGCTCTTTCCGTTGATTTTTGCGATAATTTTCTCTGAACGGTCTTCTGTGCCAACTTTACTTTCTTTCGAATTTTCGCAACTGGTATTTTTGTTTTGCCGTTCAAATATAGCTTATTGCAAATTTTTTCTCCTTATGTTTTATCACAGAGAAAAATAAAGTTTAATTATTAAAAGGCATAGTGTAACTATAAGGAATAGTGTGACTGCCTTATGAAAATGTGTCACAGGTGCAACAATGTGTGAAGAAATTTACACCATGTAATTTGGGATCGTGTATAAATTTTTTGTATTAATTTTATTGTTACTGTCACTGCTATTTTTTTTTTCAGGCCGAAACGATAGCCTATCCAGATCATTTGGATACTGGGGAATCCAAGTCGATACCAATATGGATTATTTTATTAGCAGTAGCAGTTGGAGTTTTTCTACTAGTAATTTTAATATTTATTTTATGGAGACTAGGATTTTTCAGAAGGAATCGACCGGACCCGACTATGTCGGGGAGTTTAATGAAGAAAAAGAATGATGAATATATTTCGTAAGGAGTGTCTAGTTGTTAGTAACTGAATGGGAGATATTAACTGATTTATTTAAATGATAATTCTTATTGTTAATTGACATATTTTATTTTTTACTATTTAATTGACAATCCGCAGTATGTCTCAAAACCTAATATTTACGAAGTAATATGACTGCAACATTTGTAAATATTTGCTGTCGTAAAAATTATGAACTAAAATGTTTTATTAAGTTGACCGTTTTTGATCGTTAATTGACTATTTTAAGGGGACTCGAAACCTTACAGAGCAAACTTTTTCGCCCATTATAGTCTTTTTTAGTTTGTGTGGCCAAACAATTTTAAATTGATTGGTTGGTATTGTCATAACTTTCAGAGACTGGATAAGAGATCTGAATAAAACAAGAAACTAGAAGCCAACTCCTACTTTCACGGAAATATTAGAAAAAACAATTATTTTCTCCCGCTTTGTGTCAGAGATAGAGATATTCAGATTTAATGAAACTTACATTGTTAAAAATTCATGATCTTTTTCGATTAAATAGAGTAGAAATTCCTTTTTAAATTTCAGGGATAGGACCTCTAAATATTCTAGCTTGGAATACCCGCTTGGGAAAATTAAGCACTAGCTACATGGAAGTTCATTGAATCATTGTAATATCTTTGGGAGTTCCATGTGGTGCTACCGACCATGATTGAAAACCTTGTCGAAGCAGGATCTATAATATTTGTGCTGTATGCACATTGAATAGGCAGCGCTTTGCTTAATAGTTAGTCAAAGATTGTAAGTTTCCTTAATTTTGAACTAGTCTCTCGCTACTTCTTCGAGCTACTCACATATCCCAGGTTAACACATTTTTACCAAAATTGGTTTGGGAATTCCCTGTGGTGCTGGGAAAATTCCCTAATGAGTCGTTTGTCTTAAAGATAGTCAGCCAACGCCGAGACTTGTAAAATGATGTTAAATGTTTCGAATCCCCATAATTTGAATCGCTTAATTGACAGCGTCTACTGTGTGTCAAAGCTAACATATCGAAGTAGAACGACATCTTTTTCAACTAAGTGCTTTCAGAAATAGAAGCTGCTCTCAAAATGTCTATTTGAATCGATAATTAATTGTTAATTGACAAATTTCAATTAATTTAATTTTAATTTAATTAATTTTAGTTGTAATTAATTTTAATCTAATTATTTTATTTTATTCTTAATTAAACTTTTAATTTAATTTGAATTTTTTCTAATTAATTTAATGATAAGTTAACATATCGAAGTAGAAGGACATATTTTTCAACAAAGTGCTTTCAGAAACGGAAGCTGCTCTCAAAAATGTCTATTTGAATCGATAATTAATTGTTAATTGGCGAATTTTAATTTCGACAATTTGATTCGGCAACGTTTTTGAAGAAATTTTCCAAGTGGACTTTTTCAAACTTCTGGTAAGCTTCTTTAATTGAGCTGGTCTTCAAAAAAAGTTTTTCTGTAGGCTTTGAGAACAGCTTTGTAAGCAGCATTTGGAAATCACTTATCAAGTCTAAAAACTCGATGCAACTCTTATGTGTGGCATTGACGATTAAAAACGTGGGCTAAATCGGAATTCTGAGAGGTACATTTTAAAAAGTTAAGACATGGTTGACTTAGAAAGGCTCAAGACATGTAAAGAAGATTAGAAAGGTTTGTGACATTGTAGCTAAATTGTCGTTACCAATAAATCATATAAAACCTCAAAGGCTCGCGGGTGAAAGGGGGGGGGGGGCTTTGTTTGATTAAGCAAAGCATGATGATATGTAATTTTTGTTAGTTATTCCATCTGATAAAATTTTAATAGTTGATTATTTTTTAATGTATAGTTTATCGCTGATTCTCTTATTTGTGCTCTTAAATATTTCGTTCAGAAGTGTTTTATTTGATTAATCAATTTTGAAGTTTAGCATTTATTAATTAATTAGTTAATATAATTATTTTGAAATGTATAGAAATAATTAATCGATTTCGAAATTTAATTTTGATTGATTAATTATTTATAAAGATTATTCTGAAGTGTTTAGTATCAATTGATCAATTTTGAAGTTTAACTTTGATTAATTAGTTATAATAATTATTCTGAAGTGCTTAGAATTAATTAGTCAATTTTGAAGTTTAATATAGATTAATTAATTAGGTACCACAAATATTTTAAAGTGTTTAAACTAATCTGGTTTGACCAGGTGTCTAGCTGTGATACTTAAAATTGCTGCATGCTGGACTTTGCATGCGTATCTCAATGCTATGTTGCCATATAATTGGAAGATTCGCGCTTCTGATGGTTTAATTCGGTGCTTTTTATATAGATTTTAGGGCTCTAGTCTTTCTTCTTTTCACTTTTAATTTTGCTCATCGTAAGTTCATGCAGCTATGTTGCCTGACGCTTAGTGCAAGGGCTAATCCAGAATTTTGGTTAGAGGGTGGGGGGGACAAAAACTAAAAACGTATCAAACATTTGTTTCCATTATTTTTTTACTTTTTTACGAATCGGGGAAATATTTTTTTGTGAGGGGGGGGGGGGGGTAAATCTCCTATTGTTTGTTTTTGAAAATTGCAATTTGCATATTTCAAAAAAATGCAACCAGTATGGAAATGTTGCATTTAGCCCATTTCCATGGACTAAAAATGGAAAATTGTCCATGTTAAATACCATGGAAACAGCATGGAAATGCTAGTTGCATTTAGTCCATTTCCATGGACTAAAAATGGAAACTTGTCCGTGTTAAATACCATGGAAACAGCATCGAAATGCTAGTTGCATTTAGTCCATCTCCATGGACTAAAAATGGAAACTTGTCTGTGTTAAATACCATGGAAACAGCATGGAAATACTAGTTGCATCTAATCCATTTCCATGGACTAAAAATGGAAACTTCTCCATGTTAAATTCAATGGAAATAGCATGGAAATGCTAGTGGCATTTAGTCCATTTCCATGGAGTAAAAATGGAAACTTGTCCATGTTAAATACCATGGAAATAGCATGGAAATGCTAGTTGCATTTAGTCCATTTCCATGGACTGAAAATGGAAACTTGTCCGTGTTAAATACCACGGAAACAGCATGGAAATAGCAGTTGCATTTAGTCCATTTCCATGGACCAAAAATGGAAATTTGTCCATGTTAAATACCATGGAAATAGCATGGAAATGCTAGTTTGCATTTATTCCATTTCTCCATGTTAAATACCAATTAAGTAAAACATACATGCATATTTTGGAAATGTTCATAATATATTTAAAGATACGTTAGAAAACAGTAATAAAGAAGGGAAAAATTTTCCCCATACTTTTTATATGCAGTGTCCCAAAACTTTTCAGTAAAAATCCCCACCCCACCCAGATCATGTTCAGTGTTGCTATTGATGTGTTATTATTTGATTTTGTGCAGTTTTTATGGTTAACTGTTGCCTTTTTCACATATTCAAAGTGCCTGTAATATTATTATTATTATTATGAAAGGAGTTTGTGTAATTAATTTAGCACACCAATATGTTTTTCTGTTTTCATGTCACTCAGTGCGAGTTTTGTTTATTTGTTTGTTATAATTTAACAAGAACATGTTTGGAATTTAAGCTTTTGTTGACAAGTACTTCGTAGGTGATAGGCTATCATATAAAAGAGTACCTAGAGGGAAGGGAGGGAGAGGAAGCAGCCTTGTTCTAAAGCATTGGCGGATCCAAGAGGGGGGGGGCTATTAGCTATTAAGACTAGTTTGTTTTTTAAAGAAATTTGAAACAAGGTTTTAGTTACTTTGTACGATCTCTGTTAGATTTTACTAATGACGCATACCGCCAAAAATATTTAATTGAATTTAGGTATATCAAGGGAATCTGTTGGTATTACTACAAAAGCAAACTGTGAAGCGAAAATCTTCATTTCGTAAAAACAAGGAGGGGAAAATTTAAAATCTTAAGTTCTTTAGGCTGTCGAAATGACATTTCATGATTGTAATGTCACAACGGGGTTGAAAAGCAAAATGTTCACTTCTTTTTACCGTCAAAAATTTGTTTTCGAGTCTTGCTGTGGTGCTGAGGCGAATAAATGGATATCATTGCTTTTTTTGGCTGTCTGTTTTTTTTTGTTTTTTTTTTTTTTTTGAAAAGCAGGGTTGTTTTTACAACACTGTTGTTTTTAGGGGATTTGCATAATAGAAAGTAAATGTATGAGAAGTGCAAAAATTATTAATTTAAGTTTCGGATTTTGGTGAGCAATTGGGGGCCACTTTACTGCCTATTTTCATCATATTAAAGCTCTTCATTTTATGACATATTACCTCCTCTGTTCATCCTAAAACATTAAAATAAAGGCCAAACTCTTTAGAAATTTAATAAAGGTTCGTTTAAGTATATACTTAAAACTAGGTATATGAGTCGAAATACTCCTTCAAAGGTCGGAATAATCATTTACGAAAAATATATTTTCGAAAAATTGTTTATAAAAGTGTGCAAATGATTATGCATTAATTTTTTTATCTAGCTGGTATAGATGGGTACCTGAATTATCAGTTTGAATCAGTGGAAAGGCATCTATTATTTTTTTAAATATTTACCAATAAAATATTGATAAAAAGTGGAAATTCACGCAACTTGAGTTAACCACAGAAGCGGAATGCAACTACAACATTACTTCAGAATTTCTCACCTTCTCAATACCAACCAGTCACAAAATACAGTTATGTTTTTCTATAGGGATTGCATATATTTGTCCATAAAATTGTTTAAACTGCTCTATATACAGCTGAGGATTTATATACTTATTTTGATACATGCCATCGAATCATGTTTCCACGATTAGTTGTTTATAAATCAAAATTTTACAGGACAATTCTCTTACTTAATGCTAACTCTGAGTCAAAATATTAAATTTTTATTTTTGTTCTCAACAGATATACATATCGAGATTTAAACTTTGAATTGAATATATGAAAACCTCAAGGTTAAAAAAAAAATAATTAGAAATCAATCACAGCTTGAAACTCTGAGAATCTAAATCACCAATCTATACCTATCAAATATAAAAATAACAAACACATAATTATTTGTTTTTTAGGGAGTATTTTGACTCATATACTTAATTTGAAGCACATACCTACATGCATCTTTATTAGACTTACTATTTTTTGGAAATTTTGGTCTTTATTCGAATATTTTAGGATGAATAGAAGATTAAATACTAACGAAGAGCTTTAAACTGACAAGACTCTATAATGACAGGACTAGCCATTATAATCATTCACCAAAATGAGGAGGATAGACCGTGTAATAAACAGATATGGTGGTTGTGGAAATACGGAAATAGACATTTCTTATAAAATTGTGAATTATGTAACTTAAGCGAAATATATAGAACTCTATAAAGTGGGAAGTTACGCTACTTTGTTATGAAAACTTAAATTTCGATTAGTAAACTTTTGAGACGCTAAACACTATTTTTAAAAAGAAACAGTGATTAGTTAATACTTTATTGCCTATAATTAAAAGCCTTGTTTTAAATTTTTTCTGTGCATTTCTATCTCTTCGTTCTGTATTTCTTGTTACACCCCTAAAAGAATTAGTGTTTAATGTTTAATATATATTTTACGAATATACAAGCTATATCTTTATCCTTATTTCCTGCTCTCCATTACTATCATAGTTACTAAGCGATGCCGTAAAGTTAAGCGACATGCTAAATGCTTCGACCTATACAAATTGTCGCAAAGATTGCATGACCATTCTTTTTTGGACAATAAAACCTTAACTCACTCGCTATAGTGGTCAGAAGTGCAAAGGCAAAAAGATATTAAATATCATATTTCTTTTATAGATTAAGAACAGCTCTTTATTTTTTTATGGCGGGGTGGTTTTTATAACATATTATTTTTGTATCAATATTTTTATACCATTTTAATTTCAACTGATTTATTAAAACTTAAACCCTCACAAGATTTTAGATTAAATTTACGACCGATTCCACTACCTACCTACGACACATAATTAGTTAGGCTCCCTTAAATTGCAGTTATTTCTTTGTTCGCAAGTTTATCGAATTAACCTATTACGCACCCTCACCGTATACAAATAATTAAAACAAAATTTGCAGATTAATTTTACTTTATTTGCTAAATGGCTTTCTCAAAGTTTTGATCGGAAGATTTTAAGGGAAAAAAGGAGCGGGGGGGGGATCCTAGTTGCCCTCCAATTTGTTTGTTTACTTAAAAAGGCCACTAAATTTTAACGAATGTTTTTATTTTAATAAATATACATAAATTATGTGAAGAACTTCTATATTCGTATATTTCTATTACGTATATGAGGGGGTTCTCCCCCTCGTCAATACGTCGCTCTTTCAAACAGTTGGCGGTAACGAACTGTAGTAAGGAGCGATCCGGCTCAATAGTAAGCGAAACTCTAATAAACGGAATTTTTAATATCAATAGTTACATTGACAGAAACGCACTGTAATGCTGATTTTAAATATATAAGTTTCAGCAAGTTTAGTCTTACCCATCAAAAGTTACGAGTCTGAGAAAATTTGTCTAATTTTAGAAAATAGGGTGGAAAACCCCCTGAAAGTCATAGAATCTCAACAAAAATCACACCATCAAATTCAGCGTATCAGAGAACCCTACTGTAGAAGTTTCCAACTCTTATCTACAAAAATGTGGAATTTTTGTATTTATTGCCAGAAGACAGATCACGGATGCGTATTTGTTTGTTTCTTTTTCTTTTTCTTGTTTTACAGAAGTGATCTTATCGACCCAGTGGCTCTAGAATATCCATGTCACTTTTATACAAGTAAAAAATTCCATGAATGGAATAAACGATTAGCTGCTTGAAATAGCTAGTGGACTATTAGCCATACTGGAAAAAGTTCTTGATACTTACCCTGACTGATATCTGTCAGTTAATTACTTGGTCAGAATCTTGCGTGTCCCAGAACCAAAACTCAATTTCAAGCTTCACCATCCAAGATGTTCTAAGAAAATTTCCACGCTTAGAAAAGGTGGTTATGAAGTACTGTTAACCAGGTCATTCAACTATACAGGAAGTTGATGCTGTACATAGTACTATTGAGCGGGGGCTAAAGCACCTTGATTTGTTTTTCCCACTAAATCTGGTGAGGAAATTACAGAAAGTAAGAGGGATACATCCTTTTAATGTTCTGCAAATGACGCAGTCAAAGTTCTTTGACTTTCAGAAGGCAGCAAAGCTGTACAAGTACTCGTTGATACCGTATTCAAAAGTAAAACAACTTGAGTTCTGTCAGGATAACGCTAAGAGAGTTTGGTTCAAAACTTCCTTCTCTAGAGACTTGCAGATGGCTCCTGTATCACAAGAATGCACTTCGGTTAAAAAGTGTCCCAACACTTCGACCGTCCGCGTTGTTGAACATCTTGTTTTGCCCAAACTTTGCGGCAAAAATATTGATCTATCTAATGCGAAAATGAAAGATGTCAAGTATCTCCTGAAGTTCATCCCCAACTAAGATCAAAAGTATTTTGAAACCAAGATTGAACAGTACTACAAGACCAAGGGGGATACTGAACGCTTGGAAGCCTCGCCGTCTGTGCGAGATCCCTGTACAGAGGAGGATTCCATTGAAGCAAAACGGCGGCCGGCAAGGAAACTTAACGAAAAATGAACGTTTCTGACGTTTTTTGTAATTTCTATACTTTTTAAATAGTATTGCTGCATCAGAACGCGTTTGTTGTATCTTCATGATGAAAAGAATAGGTATCCCTCACCATTTTGTTTTATCTAGCTTTACTAAAATTTTGGTAAGGGCGGATTGTCGTATCTGTATTTCATTCCAAATTTTGACAATGAAAACTTCACCTTTTCCATCTCCTATTCGGGAGACCATCCTAGTTATTTTCTATTTTTTTATGCATTTGCGAAGAAACTCGGTTGTACCGTGTAAGTTCCAGCAAAGGTAAAATTTTCAAAGTCGTTTTTCTCGGAATTTTGAAAACCGTAGTTACGACAAAATCGCTCTCAGGGGATGATAGGGACTTTTTTATTTCAAAAATACCCATGAATATCATTAATGAAAAGAGAAAACAAACTTGGTGATAGAGTACATCCCTGTTTAAGGTCTACTTTGCTCAAAATCGGCCTAGAATAAGAACTTACTTTCACTACTGCTTTAGCCACCTCATACACTTTCATTATAACTATTACTAACCTAATTGGCGATCCTAATTTTACCAACACCCCTTTCAATATACTCCTTGACATTTCATCAAACGCTCCTTTAATGTCTCAAAATACCGTATATAGCCTATTTTTCTTGTCCCTTGTATATAGAATAACTAAAACCTGGAAGCCAAATTTTTTTCTATTGTACTATAAGTTTCTCTAAGCCCTGCCTTACATTCGACTAATCAACCTTTACACTGGAACCATTAATCCATCCTTTTAGACAGTTCTCTGCAATAAAGCTTACTATTACAACTTCCTAGGCTTTTCCCTGTAGTTTTTGTGTAGCTTTCTTTCTCCTTTCTTAAATAACAGGATAATAGCCGATATCTGCAAGTTTTATAGCCAAAGAGGTGTAAATAGAATTGCAGAAAATATCGATGCAAGTGCTAGCAATATCCATCCTCTCGTACTTTTTAGGACCATATTTCTGCTATATGCTATATTTCTTCCTGTCCAACCAGCTCCTGTAGTTGAGCGTCCTCTGAATCCGACTTCATATCGGCTGTCTCTCCTAAACTATCAATCAGCTCTTCAGACCTCTCTTCGTCCCCTTTGGTGAAAATCCCTTCACTTTTTTGTTCTAAATAGTCTGGCCATGTATCAGTGTGAATAACTGAATCAGTTAACCTTCTTTCCGTTGATTTTCTAACTAAATTCCAGAACTCAGTTGCATCATTCACGCCAAGTTTTTTTCCGCTTTTTTTTTGCTCTCTTCCTCTTCCAAACATCTCTCCTTCCACTTACGTAGCCTTTTACAACCCTTTTGCTTGTCCCTAGAAGCTTACAACTTTTTTTTTTAAATCAACTTACTACTAGCCTTAACCAATGTAAAAACTTTTGAAACCCTTCTTCTTTTCCTCACAATCCTTGTCAAAAAAACTCATAAAACCAGGACTCCTACAATTTCTTATCCTACATTCCACTTTATTTCCTCTTTTACACCAAATTCCTGTTCTATCCAAATTCTAGCCAAAAAGGGTGTGCTTAGAATTGCAGATAATATCGATGCAACTGCTGTCAATATCGAGGCTACTGTTTACTTTACTGTTTTAAAATTTACTGTTTTAAAAAGAAGAGTTGAGAGAAAGAGTCAAACTTTAGCGTAAAGAGCGGGGCGTTGATGAGGAAGCAGCCCCTTTCATATACGAAGTAATTTCTGTTCGTTTTAAGTTTTAATGTCGCTCCTTACTTTCAGTTGAAAAAACTTGTTTTTTTATTTAATTTCTGAATGTTTTTGAATCAATGCATGTTTTGATTTTGTTACTTTCAGAAATCCAACTTGTTATTAAATTTTTGTGGCACAGCTACATATTCAGGTTCACAGTAATACTTTTGTCCCACATTTTCCTTAAAACGTACTGTGTTACTCGCTGATGCCCCCATATCAGGGATATTTCTAACCTCCACCACACATTTCTTATCAAAGGTATACGCAAAATTCTGTTGACCAATGTATAACTTTCAGCGAGTTAGTCTTGCTACTCTATTTTCTCTTCTAGCAGACTTAAGAAACGGCTTTAAGCAGTTCCTGATATACAGTTCAGGCTCTGTATAATCGGGCATTATACCAAACCTTCCCCCTTCAGATAACCACTTGACCGCAGTAAAATATCGCGAATGTAACCGCTTGTGAACTAAACCAGCATTGGTCACGTGCCTTGTTTGGCGTTAGATATATTTTAATGTAAAAAAAAAATATACATATATTACTAACACCAAAGTTAACACTAAAAACAAAGGCCAAATTACACCTGAATCAGCTCGGATTTTGTTAATGCATGTCTATTAATGCAACAAAGGGTCGTAATTCATGCAGATTTAGAAGGGAGTAAAAAAAGATTCCAAAATTTTCAATTAAAATGCAAAAATGACATTTCTTAAAATATGATTACATAAAAATATGCTTTTCGAAATAACGAGCCATTTACTGCCCCTCCCCCTCTAAGTGCCACTTTTGATAGCGAAGTAAAGGCATCCTGCCTTGGAAAGAGATTTTCCTATCAAAAGTTGTTTTTAGCATTACGAAACTTTTGTATTACTGTTACCTTTGGACGTTACGAAATTTTTAGTCCAGCGGGAACCCTTATTGAAAGGTATGTGTTATATGGAACTAGCTGATTCCAGATACTACTGATTTGTTAAAAGGGACAGATGATGGTAATGAGAACATATTTAAAAGCAATACTCCGTGAAAATAACAATTGACTAGTTAACACGAAAAACAGAAGAGAAAACAGAAAATCAATTTTTTGTCGCCCCCTACAAGGATGGCACCTGGGGTGGTCCGCCTTTCCTTCCCCCTTTCTACGCCAATGGGGAGTAGCCTCCCTCTTATATGGATAAATTTCTGTTCGTTTTAAGTTCAATTTTACTCCTTACTCTGAAAACTTTTTTTTATTTAATTTCTATATTCACGAACAGAATAACATCTGATCATGCTTAATTGTTTTGTTTTTTTTTGTTGGAGAAAAAATTGACTTTCTTTCTCAGGACATATATTGCCAACAAAGAGAATATGAACGATGAACCTTATTGACAACACTTGATCGTGCTTATTTGTTTTAATCTTTTGCTGAACAAATGATTTTCCCTTTTTAGTTTTTTTCCATTTTTTTCATTTTTTTTCCTTGACATGTATTGCCAACAAAGAGAATATAAATCTCATTAATTGCGCACGTTTTAATAAAGACAGAAAACCCACTGATTTCTGCTGACAAAAATGGGATTCCAGGCTAAGCAGTATATTGCAAATCTATTTATTATTAAATAATTCCTAATACCACACTGGCTATGCATGACAAATTGTAAAGAAGAAAAAAAGGGGGAGATATCCAGCCAGAGAAAGAAAAGAAGGATAAATGTGCAGATATTTCGGTCGAGACTTCCGCTCGACCATTTTCAGTGCAAAAAAGTAAATAAGGAGTGAACAATAAAAATAGAATGCAGATAAGAAGTCTTAAGGACAAAATGGAAACAAAACGAACCTCAAAAAGCAAAAAGCTGAATTAAAATGACCCTCTCTAAGCAACTGTGAAAGGGCACAGGGCCTTTTTTTGGGGGGGGGGCACAAAAAAAATTTAAAAGCCGCATCAAAAGTTTGTTTATATGCATTTTTGTTAAACGAGCTGGACAAATATTTTGGAGTGGGGTAGAGTGGGGGAGGGGTTGAAGCGCTTAACCCCCTGGATATTTTTTATACTAATCAACCCTGGATACGAAACCCTTTGACCATAACTAAATAAAAGCATTTCAATGATGCTAAAAAACATTGATGTCTCAAAACCTTGCTTGGACGTTTGTTTTTGGGAAATGATCTGCGTAGGGGGGGGGGGGCTGGTTGTTCTCAAGTAATTTCTGACACTTAATAAGGGCACTATAACTTCCAATTTTAAATCAAATGATACCCATCTGAAGTTTGTACGACAACTCATTCCATAAAAATCTTATATGCCCCCAGGGTATAACTTGCAACCCTTGCCTCAAGGCTCTGGAGGGTTGTGTCAACCCTAGAGGCATTGTTATATATTCTTTGGACTTTTTGTTTTAGAATGAATATCTCACAATACAAATCAGATGCGTTTAATGAAAAAATGGGTAGTTATGGGGAGGGGGGCTAGTTGACCTCCATCACTTTTGACTCTTAAAGAGGACCTAGAATTTCCAATTTTCAAACAAATGAGCCACCTCTAAAATTTATACAGCCATCCATTCCATCAACACCTTAAATGCCCCCGGGGCATAACTTACAACCCTTGCCCCCAGGCTCTGATGGTTTGTAACAACCCAAAAGCCTTGTTATATGATCTGTGGAATGTTTTGAATAAAATCTTAAAATTTATATTGTCTGCATTTCGGGGAACACGACGTGTGTGGGGGGGGGGGGGTAGCTGCCTTCTGATCACTTTGACTCTCAAAGGGCACTAAAACTTCTGATTACCTTTCCAGGGAAACCCCTCCAGTGAAGACGACCACCCTTTCTATAAAAAAAACAAACTTTTATGCCCCCAGGGCCTAACCTATTACCCTTACCCTGTGGGTTGTGGGGTGATTGACATCCGCAGAGAAATAATATTTAGATCCTTCAACTACACAGAGCAAAATTTTGATTGGATGTGTTTGGGGAAATGATTGGAGTGAGGGGGGGATTTATACCACTCTTGGTTAATTTCATTGGCGATGGAGCTGGTTTAAATGTTCCAGAATGTCATTTAAGCCCTGTTTTCCAACAACTACCCAGTCAGTCTGCTGCTTGGACCTGATTCATTTTTGCACTGTATCGAGACATCGCTCGTTTTTGCAACGTGTTAGCAAAACTCTGCATTATCGACTTGATTTTCTTTTGCATCAATTTTTAGACTCAATTTCGCATCAAGTCAAAAATTAGCTCAGTTTTTTAGTCGAATAGGCTCGTTTATACCCGATATAAGGCCTTGGACACACGATATATGGATGTTTTTGTACCACGGATGTCTTCCGTGTATTCTAAAGGTTAAGCAGTGTGAAATAATTAGGAATGATACCATCGGCTATAGAGCTGCAAACCGGCCGCGTACTGCGACACCCTGACAACTTATGCTATAGGTTGGATGCGTTAGAGGAAGTGAGCCACTGGTCGAAAATGAAACAACGACTCGGTTATCTACCATTGAGTCTCACTTGGAGCCACCTTGTGGTATCAGAAATTGCGATGCAGGGATAGAGAATGGTTGTTGATCATAAAGACTCCCATGATGAGCCTTGGGCTTGCAATATGGAACAAGTACGTGTACTAGCATGGATTTACAAATTGCACCTCATGACGACAAAGTATGGACGAAATGGTAGAAAGCATAGAACATTTCAAGGATTTGTTCAAGAGATCCAAGCTTAGGGGTCTTGCTCAAAATCTCTAGTGTTTTGTAGAATATTGTGGCAGCTCAGGTATCTGTGAACAAAAATATTTCAGATCCGTGCAGTCCATTCATACTGTTCCTTAAGTGTTTTTTCTCGTTCCGCTCTTGTGTTTTCAAATTCACACTGGATATGGAAAGGAACAACATTTACAAATTTTGCGTATATAGATTGATAGAAACTATATTTTTTAATTTGATTTTTATGATGATTCACCATTTTTTAATCGCTCCTGAAGGGGATTCGATACCATAAATAATCATTAAATCTTGTCCATTATAAATTTTATTAGTTTGTGTGACCAAACTATTTAGAATTGATCGGGCGATCTTGCTATAGCTTGTAAAGCTTGGACAAACGATCTGAATAAGTGGCAGAAAACCAGACGTGGACACCTTCTTTCTGTGAAATATTAGAAAAACCTTATAACTTCCCCTGTTTTAAGCAGGAGATAGAGATATCCAGTTTTAATGAAACTGATTGTGCGAGTTTAGTTTTTTCGATTAAACCGACCTGAATTTTCATTTTGAAATTGAAGAAAGGTTAGGTCCGAAAAAGAAATGTCGTTTGGTCTATTTAGCAGCTTAGCGAGTTCCTTGTGTTGCAACCCGCTTTGACTGAAAACTTTGCTGACACAATCTCATTGTCTTTTCAATCAAATTTCAAAGCCAAATCGGAAGTTCTCAATAGATTTCATTAAAAACTAGTCCCTTAAGGTATTTCAGTAATGTATCCTTTGTATTTGAAACACTCAGCCGACGTTGAGGCTCGCAAAATGAGGATTAAGGTGTCAATTCCTCTTACCAAACAAATACAAAGTAGAGACATTAGGGGAAATCTTTTCAAGACAGTGGAAATCAGTTCTGTGGATATTTCGGCCCTATGTCCAAGGGCCGTCTTCAGCACAATACAAGAACAAGAGAGAAACTATATATATATTCATATATATACATAAATGAACTTACATCAAATTGTGAGAATTAAAACTAAATAATTAAAAACACTTTATAAAACTTTGTTTTAGAAACAGCCCTAGCATCCTTACTTCAAAGAAGTTCAACCAGGACTGGCGAAAAGAATGAAATGAGAATATAAACTCATTCAAACTAAAGAGAACAAAGTGAAAACTCTTCACTCATCAGTAATGATTCAGGGATAAAACAGGCGGTTCGAGAATCAATCAAAATTAATCTCAAAATAAATAATAATATTTCTTTGAACAGGGACTTAGGGGAATACTCACTAAATTCTTTATACTCAAATTTAATTAAAAATGATCTAACAAAATATTTTACTAAACCGATTTATAATAGTACTGAACCAACTACGAAAAGGCCTTTGAGACAGGCTGCTAAACAAGCATGGTTGGCTCTAAAAAATTGCATCTAATCACTTTGTTCTCTTTAGTTTGAATGAGTTTATATTCTCATTTCATTCTTTTCGCCAGTCCTGGTTGAACTTCGTTGAAGTAAGGATGCTAGGGTTGTTTAAAACAAGTTTGTTTACTGTTTTAAAAAGAAGAATTGAGAGAAAGAGTCAAACTTTAGCGTAAAGAGCGGGGCGTTGATGAGGAAGCAGCCTCTTTCATATACGAAGTAATTTCTGTGCGTTTTAAGTTTTAATGTCGCTCCTTACTTTCAGTTAAAAAAAACTTGTTTTTTTTATTTAATTACCCTAAGGACTGAGGTTAAGTAGAAAATACAAAATGAAAAAAATTAAACCTTATATTAGGAAGAACTTTTGCAAATAGATCTGGATCAGTCAGTGAAAGCACCATGTACCTAAAAGAAACATCCCCAACAAGTTTAGCGTATAATAAATAAAAACACGAACAATATCTTTATCGAGATGTTTTCTGATAAGTTTTATGTTATGCCAAGGAGAAGGCAGATGGATTATCTACTTTTTGATGGTTTTATGTTTATCATAAGAGAAAGAAATAACTTTTGGAAGTAATCCTAACGGAGGCAAAGAAGAAACAAAACATCGATTTCCAATAGTATGAGTCTTTTCCGAAGTTTCTACGACATTAAATGGGTCATCTCAAAATTCCTCACAAATGAAACCCTATTAAAGAATTGGATTGGACATGAATACTTACCATGGCTTTCGATTCAGCCTGTCTCGTGATGTGCCTCCACGTGAATTTGACTTCGTGATTTCACTTGAAGATAATTAATTGATACTTTTTTTATTGCAAGTGCTTTACGTGTAAAACACTTGCTTTGAGGGGGCTAAGGAAAAGCGTTTACGTGTATGTCAAGATTGAATGGAGAATCCAGATATCTCCCCAAATGTGATTACCGGATACAAAAACCTAGATTTACAAGTACGATTCAGAGAATACGAAGCAGAACATAAAATGGGGAAATTCAGATTAGCCACGAAAAAAAAAGCCAGAATGTCAACATTGAAAACCAAGTCCATGCTGATGTTTTTTTCGATTCACGTGGGATTGTACTCTAAAAATGGGTTCTTCAAGGTCAACATACAGTTGGCCAACATACCGTCTGTCAAGAATCATACCCTCCAGTGGCTACATTAAATTAGCCATTTTCTCTGTTTGAAATTTGTCTGGTAGCTACTGAGTTCAAAATTTACCTAAGCCTTATATCGAAAAATGTATAGCAATAAAACGAAACCTGTTAATCTGATTAACAGAAACATCTTGGGTAATACAAAGTAGTAATTTTCATGTATATAAGCGTTTTCTTTTAATATTTTGGATATTTGTTGGTTAAAAGAAACACACAATTTTGTGAAAAGTACTTTAAAGCATTCATATATTGTTCCTTGATGTATACCAATACCATTTATCTCCCCCAAATTTTCAAATAGTATACTTTGAATTGTATACCTGCATGCAATTTGCTATCCCTCTGATTTGTTGCTTTAATACTTTATTGTAGTTGATTTAAATTGAAAAAGGAGTTGAATTTTTTTTTGTTTTAGTTGTTTCCCTCTCAAAAAGAAGTGCCATATTTTCTCAAAACTAATAATGCTCCTAAAAGTATACAAATTTATATTCCTTTCCTCCCACTAATAGTCAAACAAAAATCACAAATTGTATGTTTGTCATTAAAATATTTTGAAGGAAAGAGTCACTTATGGAAAATTGGGGCTTTCAAAAATTGCATGTTATTGGACAAATTTGACGAACATGTCCTCATGCAGTTGCACTTCTTGTTGAACGTTTGGGACCTAATCATTGGCTTTTTATTTTATACAAAAAAAGGTTTTCTTGCACTATACTTTGAAATTTTAAACTCGTATGCAAAAACTGGAGTAACGTACTATATAGCAGCACATGAGAAAAAATGTGAATAAGAAGATGTATACCCCACCCCATTCACTTCAAGGAAATTTCGTGAAAAGTAGAAATAAGACCAACCATGTGCTTAGGATGTTATAATTGCCACATTTAAAAAGTTTTTTTGTTTTTTTGTCAGTTTTTGTTTTTAGTTGTGTTTTTTTTTTACTTTGCATTCGGGACGTCAGAGCATGCGATAGATCCACTGACTAAATCTTATCGAATTTTACAATTTACAATTTTATTTTTAGAACAATCTTCGCACAGCTGCCTATAAAGCCATTGGGACAATTATCAATGAATCACCAATAAGTTCTGTTGAATCAATAAATGACCATGTTGCAAGTTTCACTGAAACCCTCCTATTAAGACTACACGAGTTACTTCAAATGGAGATCAGCCGTCTTACTGGGTCCGTCTTACGTGTATCGTGCCCTACAGTCACATTCACAACTACATTACTTTGATCTTCAGTCGCTTCTCTATTGTACTCTAAAGGTAAGTATATACTTGGATGGTATTTACCGAAAAGGAAGTGATTTAGGTAAGAAGCAACAAATCTCGGTAACTCTAATGAGGGCATTAGCTCTATTCCTAAAATTTCTTTGACTTTGGACAGCTGAAACGCAATTTGTTGTGCCACTTTGACTTCTTTGTAAAGTTAAACTAAATTCCTAAGAATTATTTTTTGGAAATATAAATTCCCAAACCTAAACCACCATTATTGAATCGCACGATAAATCCACGATGTAGCTAGTATTAGAAATGGTCTTCATAAAGGCGTATCCCTGCAAACCCTTCTGTTGATTCCTTCTAAAGAAAACAGAACTGATGTTGATAATTTTAAATTTGAACGAGCTCAAAGGAGTAACAGCTTAGCAGTAATTTCTTTTTAAATGATTGCTGAGAATCTACACATATAAAAAGATATAATTAATATTTTATCAAACAGTTCGGGGTAACGAAGTAAGTAACGAAGTGTAGTAAGGAGCGACCCGGCTCAATAGTAAACGAAACTCTAAAAAACGGAATTTTGATATAAATAGATACAACAAAAGAATCAGATTTTTATAATAAACCTTATTAGAATGTTAGAATAAATATTAGAATAAAAAATTAATTCTAGAATAAAAAAAGAATTAGAATAAATATAAGGTTTTATTCTTATTAGAATAAAACTTTATATATATTAGAATGACTTTGAGGAAGAAAGTCATAGAGTTCAAAATGTGATGCCAAGCCATCAAATAAAAAGAAATAAAAAATGAACTCTCCATAAATTAAATGTGATAAGCATTGTGGATACTGTGCCACGACGTATGTCTTAGGCTTCAACTCTCCTGAAGAACAGGCTAAAAAAAAATAATTGAAAAGACGCCTAGGTTGAGTAAACGTTTATTCTTTTTCTGCTTCAAACTGAAAAAAAAAAAAGTTGAAAGCAAATTTATCTCTGATCCTCTCAAGATCATGCGCATATTTTTTTTCTTTATTCATGCTTAATGTCCTTGGTTTTTCCGTTTTCAACAATGTTCAAAGAAAAGAAGAGGGATAAACATACAACCAGAATTTATATTAATATTAGAGAAAACCAAAGTAATATTCGGTCCACTATGAAGTTCGGACTTTAAAATACCCAAATGGGTGACTGCTTTATCATAACGTTTAGCATAAAGAGCGAGGTGGTTTGGGAGGTAACAACCTTCATATACGTAATAATTTATGTTCATATTAAGTTTTAGTGTTGCTCCTTACTTTCAGTTGAAAGAACTAATTTAATTTGTGATCGTTTTTTAAATAATTGCAGAAAATCTGGCGATTCCTCCCAGACGATTTATTCTCTAGACAATTCAATCCTGGTGAAAATTTGCCCCTGACAATTACCCTATCATTTCCACGAGTAAAATTGAGTCAGCAATGAGAAAGCAAGAGAAAAGAAGAATTTTGTATTGGAATTCAAGCAAATTTCTCCGGTAAAAAATTTTCCCTGAAAAACTAAACCTCTGGAAGCTTCCCTCTTCATCGAAAGTTATCCCCGTGGAAAATCCCACCTGCAGATAATTCCACTTCATCTCCCGATAAATGTGTGCTTACTTCCCAATAACAAATACTATATGTAAACAATGGGCAAATTTTGTAGTAGTTTTTGACAAAAATAATATTTAGGTGGCAAGACTGACACCAATAGAACTATTCCAGAGTCATTATTATTCCTTAGCTTCCTAATAACAGCTTCCTTATAGCTAAGGAAGCTATTATAATAAGATATTATATATATACTTTCAGTTCAAAAGCTAGTTATTTTTATTTAACTGAAAAATAAACTCGAGTGATGATCAGTCACAAAGTGTGATATACAGATACCTTTATTTTTGGGGTGGTCACATAGGATATATAAGAGTAAGTGATCATTGTACCTCATATTTTTCAATTACTTCCTTCACTTTCTAGAACATACTTTCGAAAGTTTGGCTTTCAAATCCCGGAGCTTTTCAACGAATAAAGACACTTCAGTGGCTCCATCCAACTGCTCCCTTGCCAATGCACTTGCAGGTCTCTTATAAGATAAAATTATAGTTTGAATGAACGTGGAATTTTCAAAATTTGAACGTGTTAAATTAAAGAAAAAATAGAAAATCAATAGGACTGGAAACAGTAACAGTAATCTTAATTTTCCATCGGTTTTAGTTTCTTTCTTTTTTCTTTTCTTGTATATATCGAAGCAATATGACTTCGTGTTCTTCTTTTTTTCGCAATAAACTTTCACGTTCGAAGGAAGCTGTCACCCATTTGAGTATTTTAAAGCCCAAACTTCATAGAGGACTGAATATTAATTTGGTTTTCTCTAATATTACTATTAATTCTGGTTTTATGTTTTAGCCCTCTTCTCTTCTTTGTTTATTTATTTTTATAACACCTTTACATGTCTTTTATCTCCAATGGATTAATGTCCTTTTTCTTTTCTAGGTTGAAATCAGAGCTGAGCAGTAAATTTTGATCATCCTAATTCTGTTTAGTCTGTATATTGTTGCCGTTTTTGTGTGTGATAGGATTCATTTTCACAGAGAAAGGCGTTGCAGCAGACCAGACTTCTTGTAATTGTAAGGTTTAAATAAAAATCAAGGGTTCTCAACCTTAATTTAGTTTCATTCTCCATAAAATTCTTGTCTATGCCTTTTTTCTCCCCTTTTTTAATATTTTAAAAGAAATAGAACCCTTTACTTTTTTCAATAAATTATACTTTTTTCTCATCCCTCGCTAAACAAGTTTGCTGCTCATTCAAGCTCTTCTTCTCCTGGTGCGGACTCTGCTTCTCAGCCAAGAAATCCCATCCATAGTCAACAAACAATTAAATAAAATAAATTCGAGACATTTTATTTATTCTTTAATTAAAGTATAATTTTAGAGCAATCAATAAAGTTACGCCATTTCCACGTTTAATTCAGTATATTCTTGCAGTTTCGCTGAATCAAACAGTTTGTGGTAACGAACTGTAGTAAGGAGCGACCCGGGTCAATAGTCACCGAGACTCTAAAATAAGTATATTGATAACAATTGTTGTATCAGAAGAACTGCGTTTTAATTCTGATTTTAAATATACAAGTTTCATCAAGTTTTGTCTTACCCATCAAAAGTTACGAGCTTGAGAAAATTTGCCTTTTTTTAGAAAATAGGCGAGAACGCGCCTAAAAGTCATAGAATCTTAACGAAAACCATACTATCAGATTCAGCGTATCAAAGTAGTGTGGAAATTTTGTGTAAACGTAGAATTTTGTATTTTTTGCCAGAAGACAGATCACGGATGCGTGTTTTATTTTTTTTATTTTTTTTATAGGGGTGATCGTATCGACACAGTGGTCCTAAAATGTTTCGATAGGTCTCATTGTAAGGGTAATTAAAAGCTCTAGTGCTCTTTTAAGTGACCAAAAATTGTAGAGCACCTAGGCCTCCTCCCACGCATATGTTTTCCCCAAACTCACCGGATCAAAATTTTGAGATAGATATTTTATTCAGCCATTCTTTATATATTTTACTCTAAAACCTTATAACTGTGTCTTTGGGCAGATGATGCCATAATAACACACAATATTATCACGTAAAATAATAAAAATTACAAAAATAATAGTGAGAAAATAGATGGATAGATAGATAGGAATTTATTTAATGCTCTGAAGTCACAAGGGGTATGATTACAAAAAAAAAACAGAAACAGCTTACGCACATTCAACATTAATTTTAGCAATTCATCCCCCCCCCCCTTCTGCGCCTATCAAAAATCTCTTCGCCATTCCCAGCTTTATATATTTTACTATCTTCCTTATTGTCCCATAATTTTTAGGTTCCATCATTGAAACCAACCTTAAATCCTGTAATTCGGGACTGAGGGCCATAATGTGAAGTAGATCCTTGCCATTTTGTCCACACATAGAACATCAGTAAGGACCATCTATTACCCTTACCCTCCCTAAATGTTTGCTTTTTCCTCCTCCTGCTAAAAATTGCCAATCTCTGATATATACCGCTTAATTTCTTCACTATTGAAACCCTCTTAAAATAAATATCATATTCCCAGACCTACTTCCATTGCTGGTAAACGCCGAGGTCGTGACTTAAAAGTGCTATTTCTGAATCTTCTGATACCTCCAGCAAACCTTTTACTAATTTTGTCACTTTTCTCGCTTCCAGTCCCATCTCCTTCCCTTTGTTCTAAACTCCTGATAACCCACAACTATTTAAAATTGATCTCACCTTGGAAGCCTATGAACTTTTCTTTTCATCCTGCAATACCTCCAGAAACGCTGCATTTACTAATCTATTATTTGGTAAAGCAGTCACCTTTTCTCGGTATTATATCATTCTAACCCATTAATTACCCTCAATGGAAACAATCCTAGATCACCCTTTAATACCAAACCATTGAATGTTCCACTTAGTCCTAAAAGTCTCGTGAAATGTCCTTAATAAATTCTCGCTACTTTTTCCCCTTTTTCACATTTCTGTTCTTAGATGCCTAAGTGGGCTCTTCAGTAACAACGAGGAAGCTTTCTAACCCTTCCAACTGGCAATTTGCAATTGCACACTCCACCTCCCTCAACTTGTAAACTTACACCCAAATAAATAAAATCTTTAAGTTCTTTCATCTCTTTCCCTTTAAATATAACTTATTCTTTTCCCTTTCTCCTTTTCCAAAAACTAGTTTAACTTTCTTATCAATATTTCAACTATATTTTATACTCATTAAATAACTATCTAAAATCTCCAACATCTTTTGCAAATCTGGAGCCGATTTTGCAAGCAATACTATGCCATCTGCAAAAAATAAACGTAACAGATCCAGTACCATTAAACTTATCATAGGGATATTTCTATTTCTAAAATACTCCTAAATATCATTAATAAAGAAAGGAAACACACTTGGTGATAGAGTAACCCTATAGTAAACGAACTGTCTAAGGCCTACTTTACTCAAAATCGGGTTAGAATAAAAACCATTAATCCATCGTTTTAGAAAGCACTCTACAAAATAACTTACTAATACGACTTCCCAGATTTTTTCCTGTAGTTCCTGTGTAGGTTTCTTTCTCCTTTCCTAAATAATAGGATAATAACCGATATCTGCAAGTTTTGTAGCCAAAGAGGTGTACTTAGAATTGCAGAGAATATCGATGCAACTACTGTCAATATAGATGCTCTTTATCATTTCAACAACTAAGTTTTTACTATTTCGATGCCTGGTGCTGAATTCCCTATCATGCTTTTTAGGGCCATATTTCTGCCATATGCCAAATTTCTTCCTGTCCAACCAACTCCTGTAATTTAGCGTCCTCTGAATCCGACTTAATATCGGCTGTCTCTCCTAAACTATCAATCACCTCCTCAGATCTCTCTTCGTTCCCTTTGGTGCAAATCCCTTAACATTCTAAGTAATCTGGCCATGTATCAGTGTGAATAACTGAATCAGTCAACCTTCTTTCCATTGATTTTCTAACTAAATTCCAGAACTCGGTTGCATCATTCACTCTAAGTTTTTTCGTTTTTTTTGCTCTCTTCCTCTTCCAAACATCTCTCCTTCCACTTACGCAGCCTTTTACAACCCTTTTGCTTGTCCATAGAAGCTTACAACTTTTTTTTAGAATCAACTTACTACTAGCCTTAAGCAATGTAAAAACTTTTGAAACCCTTCTTCTTTTCCTCACAATCCTTGTCAAAAAAACTCATAAAACGTGGACTCCTACAATTTCTTATCCTACATTCCACTTTATTTCCTCTTTTACACCAAATTCCTGTAAAAAATTCAACAGAACCTGCTATATCAGAACCTGCAATATCCCCTTGCTATCTCCTCGCTCATCTGAATAAATGAATCCAGTCCCATATCTTCAACTACTTGAACTTTCAGCTTCTCCTTACTATCATTGTCAAACCTAAACCCTTACCTAGGCCCAGAGTCCTTACCAATTATTCCTTCAACCCAAATATTTTTATTCCAGCTCTCAGCCCATCCTTCCCCTCTTAATTCAATCCTAATATGTATTTCATCTGACCGAGCCAGTGCCATTAACTCAAAATCTGAAGAACCAGAAAGAAGCCTCAGGCTAACAGCCCCATAATATATAACACTTGGATGTCTACCCAAAAACATGCGAAACATCCCACTCTTTTATCCTTCCCTGTCTTTCCATGCAAAATAACCAGATTCTGTTTCCGACAAAAATCAGATAATTTTTATACAGATTACTCTTTCTTCCGTTACGTTTACTCATCCTCCTCATTATCAACGGCTCAATCGTATAAACTCCATTCGCTTATTCCGGTTTGAGATCCACCTCCTATTCACAGGCTCCTTCTTCCTCCCCTCCATGTTCGTCAATATTCCCTTGAAAAAGATTATGATTGGACGGAAACTATTCTAAAATACGATCCATATCCTTTTCTAATAACTCCCACGTATCTTCTTCACTAAAATTCCTGATTTTTGGTGGTGAATGCACTGAACAAAAATAAACGATTTGCTATCAAAGGATATGCGCACCAATACTAGATTACATGAAAAACTTTTCAACCGAGATGCATTTCACCATATTTTGTCATCAATAATGCAACTCCTTCTTAAACTCTACAATTTGATGGTCATCTGGGCTTTTAATTTGTTGGCTCTTACGCTTGGGAGCCGTTACAGGAACAACAATATATGATATGGAACCTTATTTAATAACCGGAGTTTTACTGTTTGCCCCATTTATTTTGTTATCACTACTGAGCTCCTCCACTACAGTAAAGAAAGCATGAATTGAGGGATGAAGATCCTGAACATGATTTTGAATTGCATGGTTCTTCTGGATTAAACCAATTACTTTCAGAAATCCTACTTGCTGTTAAATTTTTGTGGCACAGCTACATATTTAGGTTCACAGTAATACTTTTGTCCCAAATTTTCCTTAAAACGTACTGTGTTACTCGCTGATGCCCCCATATCAAGGATCTTCGTAACCTCCACTACACATTGTTTATCAAAGCTATAAGTAAACTACTGTTGACCAATACAAAGCTTTCAGCCGTATAGTCTTGCTACTCTATTTTCTCCTCTAGTATGTTCAAGAAACGGCTTTAAGCAGTTCCGTATAGACAGTTCAGGCCCTGTATAATCGGGGATGACACCAACCCCCCCCCACCCTTCAGGTAAACACATGACCACAGTATAATATCACGAATGTAACCGCTTGTGAACTATATACATTTATTTAGATACATTTTATTGTAAAAAATAGAATAAAAATACATATATCACTAACACCAAAGTAGTGCTAAAACTATTTATGGAGCACCAAATCCATTTAACTACTTACTTTCTACTATTTTTTACATTTTTATTGTATTTTTTGGAATCGCTTGCTCTTTCCTGAAAACAACTATTTTCATATATTCATGAAATTATTTGAATGTTTGTATCTTCCATCTATAAAAGATTTTAATTTTCACTGATTTTATATTGTTTTATTATCATTTTCTTATGAAATTTTACGTACGTAAGAAGTTGTCGTAAAAGATTAAAAGGAGTTTGTTCAAGTGGAAATTAAAAGGTCTAGTACCCATTTTAAGAATAAAAATTGATTAAAAATCAACCAAACACATTTATTGGAAATCAACCCCCCTCCCAATCATTTCCTCAAAACTGTGATATCGTCATTTTGTACAGCGTAATTGAATGTCCAGTAATCATATTTCTTAGGTTGATACCTCCTCCCCCCCGCAAAGCCCTTAGGGCAAGGTGTATGAGTTGTATTAGTTGCTCATTGTTAATACTTTGGATTTTTATGGAAGGTGTGGCCGTATAAACTTCAGAGAGGGCTCGTTGAATTGGAAATCAGAAGTTCTAGCGTACTTTTTAAGAGCCATGAATAATCGGAGGGCGTATCTGATAGAAATTTCTAAACAGTCATTTTGTTTAACAAATTTTTAAAGGACTCATACTTAAAAAGTATGGCCATTTAAACTTTAGAAAATGTTTCCTTATAGGAAACAAAAAGTTTGAGTTCTCTTTTAAAAACAATAGTAATAGGAGGGGAACTAATTCTCTCCCATAGCTCTCTTTTCCCCAAAAGTATCTCATCAAAGATGTCAGATACAATTGTCGTTTGAAATAGTACAAAGAACATGGAAAACTCGAAACTACCAGAAATAAAAGGCAGCGAAATAGTCCGGCTGATCAATAAAAGAATTGTTGTTGTAAGATGAACCTAATATGTCATATTATTTCAAAATTGACACATTGTAGACGTATTCTAGACAAAATATGACATATTTCGGATAAATTACAAACAAAATATTGACAAAATGTGGCTGAAATTGACAAATTTTCGGGTGCTTAGGGGACATATTCACGGAACAGAAAGTTTGAAACACTGATTTCTTAGGTTATATTCATTACCAACCCTTTTATATCCTGCCGGCCATCTTAAGCAGGCTAGTGAAAGGAGTTGTTCAGGATATTTTCAGTTCCCTCAACGGGGAGCTGAAAATCTCTCCTGTGGTAAACTTGGGTAGGTACTTTTGATAGGCTAATTAGGTAAATGACCTGTCCCCTCTGATGGAGCCCTGTCCTTTTTGGATACTGTAGCCTATTTAATTATCATGGTCATTTTCCAGACAGTTTTTGATCATATTGTCCAAGATGTAGGCACAGGAGCATCAGAAACATTTTCTTGGAAAATAGTTAGGCTATGAAAATTGATCTTTCAGAAGGAAATCCAGGGCCAAAAACATTCCAAAAGCATTGTCTAGCTAGGCGAATAGACCATGTTAATTGTCTTCTAATCTCTTATGTTTTAGGAATTTGCCTAGGCGACTGACTAATTTTTAGTTTTTATTCTCTAGTTTTGGGTATGAAAATGTAATTCCTTTTAGGCTATTAGGTAAAATTCTAGTTTAGTAACTTCTTGCTATCTTAGAAAGGGGTTAGGTTAGGAAAATGAAACCTTCAGGGATGTGTCTACAGGTCAAAGTATATCTGAAATTTTAAGCCAAGTCATTTTTTCTAAATTTAGGAAGTTTCATTTTCATATTTAGGAGTTTCATTTTCCTAACCTAATTGCTTTCTGAGATAGCAAGAAGTTACTAAATTAGGATTTACAGGCTATTTGACTGAAATTTTAAGCCAAGTCATTTTTTTCTAAATTTAGGAAGTGTATTTGTTGACCTTGATTGGGGTTGAACTAAGTTGTAAAGCTGAGAATACTGGATTTTCACTTCTGCCAACATTGGCATATAAAGAAAATTGTTTGGTCAGATAGTATTTGCAGTAAAATTCTAATTAATTGACTTCTTGCTATCTTGGAAAGGGTTTAGGTTAGGAAAATGAAACTTTCAGGGATGGGTCTACAGGTTAAAGTTTGTCCTGGGAAGGTATTTTCAAGTACCCACCTCTACTCCTTCTCCCTCTAGACTAGAGGGTCCTAAAATTTGCCTACATGACAGGTCCTATACCTATTGAAATTTTGACAAAACAATATTTTACCTTAATTTTCAGTTACTAGTTGCCTTTTCTCTGACTTTAGTTCTGAAAATGCAATTCCTGTTATTTGAGTAGAATTTTGAGCCATATCAATGTTTTTTTTTCCAAATTTAGGAAATGTATAATCATATCTTTAAAACCTTATAAAATGAAAGTAAGCCTAGTTATGAAGCAGAAAACAATTTTGTTGTACTTCAATTATGCAGAAGATTTATTTTGCAAGGTTTCATTTTTATAACACACATCTTTAAAGGTCAGGGTCCTCTAGAGGGAGGAGTGGAGGTAGTTGCTTTAAAATACCTTCCCAGGACATACTTTAGTCTGTAGATTCATACCTGAAAATTTCATTTTCCTAACCTAAACCCTTTCTGAGATTGAAAGAAGTCAATTGACTAGAATTTTACCATATTTGCAAATAAAAGAGCTGTGCAAATTTTGATTAAAATCCATCCAATTTTCCTAAAAATAACACAAGGTCATGAATATCAACTTCAGAAGAACCATTAAATCAACTGGTTGGGTTAAAATGGAAGTACATACAATACCTTTTTATTTAGCCTAGTTTTAAATGCATAGTAAGCCAGTTTTTGCCATGTTTGTAAAAATTTTACAATGTTTTACTTTCATAACACAAAGATTTTAAAGGTCAGTGCTCTCTGCAGAGAGAAGGGGTAGATGTAGGTATTTCAAAATATCCTCCTTGGTCCTGGGACATACTTTAGTTGATAGACTCATCTCTGAAAGTTTCATTTTCCTAACCTAACCCCTTCCCAAGGCAGTAAAAAGTAGCCTAGGTAAACTAGAATGTGACCAGAAACACTTTGTAATTCTTGTTTATGTCTTGATGTATATTTTATTTACCATTGATTGTTAAGTTTCTATGACAACTCCTTTTACACTTCTTCTATGCCAAGATGTTTATTTTTAACTAGTAAGTAATGCATTGTTCTGGCATCACTCATTACTTCAGTAGTACTATTTTGCTACCTGTTATTTCTGGTCATTTTGAGTTTTATATGTTCTTTGAACTCTTTCAAACAATATTGGTATCTTACAGCTTCAATCAGATACTTTTGGGAAGGGGGATTAGATCTCTTCATTTAAGTCACTCTTAGGTCACATTATATGTTTCATTAATGAAAGTTCTTAAGCCAAACTGGCCAGACATGACAATAAACAACAAAGAGTGATAAAACTCTACAAAAAGAAAACTTCAAATGAGACAACAGCCAGTAGAGAGGAAAGACTAAAACAATGCAGATATTTTGCCTGTATCCAAATAAGGCATCCTCAGTGCAAGATAGAAAATTCAAAGAAAACTAATCTAAAAAAATAAATAAAAACCACCACAAATAATAATAAATATGATTGTCACTACTTATCCACATAGGGAAAAGCAGCTATTTGAGTTACTTCAATGAGAATCAAAGAGCAACTGAGGAAAAATTAGTAAAATTGAATCTTAGTTAATTACTTTAATATCATAGATTGGGTCAATATTTAAATTCCCTGTGAATATTGACCCAATTTATGATATTCTTTTGAAAAATGAACCAATAGTCAATGGGGGAATTAAATTTTACACAATCACCAGGGGACAAGTTTACCTACTAGACCAAAAAGAGTTGCTTCAATATTTGCTTACAAGAGGATTATTTTGCAAAAATCAAGTATTCGTACCTTATGAATGGGTGATTGACTCTTAATGAAATTTGGTCTTTAGAAGGATCTTGTGCTATAGAACTTCTCATTTTAAATCCCAACCAGATCCAGTGACATGCTTAGAGTGGAAAGATTGGGATGAAACTTGATGGGAAGAATAAGCACAAGTTCTAGATACATGACTGACATAATTTGAATGGATATGTTCTCTGTAGGGTAGCTGGGGGTTGTTAATTTGGAAAAATTGAAGTATTTTAACTTAAAAACAGATGACTGGATCTTAATTATGTTTGATATTTAGAAGGAACTCCTGTCTCAGAGCTCTTATTTCAAATCCTGACCAGATCTGTTGACATTGGAGGGGGAAACTGGAAATTTTGGAAAACTCTTATAAATGTTGTAGATACATGATTTACATAGCCTTGCTGGATCTGCTCTCTTTGGAGGAGTTAGGGGCTGGGGTTCAGTGCTTTGGCAAGTTTGGTGCTTCTGGACATGCTAGGACAGTGAAAATTGGTAGGTGTGTCACAGGGAGCTGCACAAATTGACTTCAGTCAATTTGTGACTCAGAAAAGTTGTTTTCTCTGATTTGACTATCTGAAGGGCTGAAGGGAGGGAGAAAATTAGAAAAATTGAGGTATTCTTAACTTACAAGTGGGTGATTGGATCCTAATGAATCTTGATATTTAGAGGAACCTTGTGACTCAGAGTTCTTATTTTAAATCCTGACGGGCATTAAGGCTCTGATTTTCCTTTTAAAGCAATCTATTATATTCTTAGAAACTTGACAGCTCATACCATATGAGCTCTTGGCTCTTCCAACCTTGTTACAAGTGCCATATGAGCTCTTAGTTCATTTCCTGAACTATGTAATATTTTTTTGCACCTAAATTTACATTATTTTCAGTTTGAGATACATCATTTTCAAAGGATTCTTTTATAAATTTGAGTCTTTATGATCAAATTGTGTTTTTATTATCTAGTTAATATCCTGAAAAATTTGTCAAACTATTTCCTACAATGCATTATTTTCAATAAATATGTCCTTTGTTTTTGTCCCATGGTCTTCAATAACATGGGCCAACCAGTGCCTCTTTTTCCTTTCAAAACCCATATTGTAGTGCGGTATTTAGGAAAATTCTAAATCCATTCATTAAAGTTTATATATAAGGAGGGTCAATTCTGCCCCAAATGTTTTGGGGGGTGGGGGCAAGCAAGGAATTTTACCTATTGGCTGGTTGTTTTAACGACTTTGCTAATTAATGTCAATAATTACCATAATGCTCATTTAAATGTAGTATGTAAAATTACTGAATGTGTTGGTACAACTGTTGCGCTTACCAGCCAAGATTCAGATTTTGGTGCATATCGTGTTACTATTTTAATGCTCATTATTTAACCAAATGAAAAATTGTGGTGCCATCTGTAAACTTACAGCAGGAGTGATTAAAACTGCTGTGTTTAACAACCAAGTTTGCCTTTTCTGTAGATGACATGTCAGTATTTTTCTGGTCTTTATTAAACCAAACAAAGAATTTTACTGCCATCAGAAAAATTATGGTTCTGTGTTTCTTGATTCTACTGACCCTTTTTTAATAGTGACCAAATTTTTTTTTAGGGGGGGGGGTCCCCTCTTTTCCTGCCCCCAAACATGATAGAAAATAAAAATAAAATAAAAAGCTTGATAGAAAATAGTGTATTGACATGTTGAAAAATTCAGAGGGAGCAGTTAATCTGGACTTTTCCCAGTTAAAGATAGGGCCACAATTAGCAATATGGAAAGATACCTTAGTATCCAAGGGCTCGTTACTGTGCACTTCAGGGAAGTCATATATTCCAATCCATTAACCATATTCACAGATGGCCAACTCCATACAAGGACGCACAGTGACATGGGATATTTTAGGCTTTGGTAAGGACTCTCTTGCTTTCCACAGAATTGTTTTGTGGTCTGACATGCCAACAGGCCTAAGAGAAAGGGGGGGGGGAGTAAAAATCATCAAAATTTGTGAGGATAAGGTCCAATATACTCCCCAAAGAGTGGGTGGGTATGTGTACTACTTGTTTTAAAGACAAACAAGATGACGTGCCTGGTCAGCACGACCAGGATAGAATTTTGTGTTGCGTTTTTCCTCTCTTTAAAATCGTTTTTCCTCTCTTTAAAATACCAATTTCTTGGAGGAAATCGTTTTTTCATTGGAAGGATGTGATAACAGTAGATATAGGTTTGATGTGGTGTTGAGGACACCTCATTATGTGCCTCATCATTTTCTTATGCCTGTTTAAAGTGTAATAAAGCTGGGTATGTTTCCATGTTGTATCCAGGTGGGGTAGATATTCGATTTCAAATCCACTTTGTGAACTTTTGTCAGACTTGTGTCAGAAATTAAAAATTGGTATCACATAAATTGTAGACAAAAGACATCAAACACCATTTGTTCATATGCAAACAATTTCAATAGACAAGACTAGCAACCAATCCAAATTAAAATAGTATGCATTAGCTTTATATGCTATTTTAGACAGAAAATTATTCTTTATGTAAACACATCCTAAAACCACACTGACTGTGCATGACACATGAAACAAAAAAAGGGGTATAATAAATAAAATCAAATCATGGCACCATACATGTCAAAAGTCAGCATCACACTTGAAAAAATTTAAAAACCATAATCTCTGTTTTTCTTCAAAACCAAACAAAAAGTTGAACGTTTTTTTCAGCCAGGAAAGGGTAAAACTGACCATATACTGGGTACTGGCGTCTGCAGTCCCATGTTCATGTGGGAAGTTTTACACTGGTAGGACCCATCAACAACTGGGGGAACTATTGCATAAACACAAAACTTCAATAGATAAAGCCTGAAGTTGAAAAATAAGAAGGACAGCTTTGATTCTGTTTTTAGCCCTCCACATTTTTTGAACCGTGATCCTTTTGCTCTTTTTGCAGAGGCGATTGAGAATATGTATATATATATATATATATATATATATATATATATATATATATATATATATATATATATATATATATATATATATATATAGTATTCTCCTGATGAGCCCTTGTGTTGGGTTGTTGCCTCTGAATTATTTGTCTTTATTATTTTTTCTATTGTTTGGTAAATGACAACTTATACTTATTGACGACATGACTGCCTGTCCATGGATTATTCTTTATGGTTGATTGTGTTTGGCTATGCTGTTTGACCTATGTGATAGTATGGATGAGTAGGGTTAAGGCCTCATTCAAGTGCTGCTCTATATTAGTCACTAATTTAGGAAAACAGTGTTCCTTTTCTCCTTTTGTCTTTTTTTTTATGTGTTTGTGCTGTTGCATTGGTGATTTCTCTTTTCATGATGTATATATATATATATATATATATATATATATATATATATATATATATATATATATATATATATATATATATATATATATATATATATATATATATATATATATATATATATATATATATATATATATATATATATATATATAGAAATTTTGCTATAGTAGATACAGTAGATATTTCCATAAGCCCAATTTATGTTAAAAGATCCAATCAGTATCTTCCCCCTGTCTAATCTAAGACAACCTGTCCACATATCTAATGAAAATCAAGGTTGTAGGCAGGCAAAATCTATTGCTAAGCAAAGAATTTTGTCCAATTCAATTGGTGAATTGTCTTTCACTTATTCTGGCTGTTTTTTATTATTATTTTTTTCTTTGTTTCATAAATTATTCTTTGTGAATGCAGTACCATTTTTCTCCCAATACTGAATTTCAATCAAAAGGATTGTTATCCACTCTGATAATTAGGTTATTTATATGCAAATTTTTTGGGGGGTAGTGCTTTTTACATTGTGATAGTACTTTTAAGAGACCCTGAGTAGTACCATTAGTTTTGTTGGAGTGGCAACCCAACAAACAACTGCTCTAATATCAAAAACAAAGTTTCTTTGTATTGAATTGTGTTAGCTAATAAAAACTGCACTCATTACCTTAATAAAAAATTTTAGGCGATGCATATAAACTCTAGCCATGTTTCATTCTCAACACCATCTACAGAATAGCATAATGTATTATGAACTACTGAATCTGAATGAAAAAATAATGAAGGAGATCTAATGTTGGCAATTGATGTGTTACGGCCAAGGATTACAAGAAAAATCTCAATAGAAATGATAAAGTTATTTTGTAACATGACAAGGCTCAACCAAATGTTGTAGCATCCATTAATATATGCTTAGAAATGCTTAAATAGAAGTCCTAAACCCATCAATAAGTTAATTTGGATTGATTTATAGAAAACAGTCAAATAAGTCACATTTTTCAAAGATTCTCTCTGAACCCCTTGCTAATTAGTATGGAATTTTTATCCCACCCAAATGGTAATGAAACATGTTAAACTCCTTGGTGTCATGAACTTATAAAAATCTTTAGTAGGACATTCATGTTTCAAGAATTCTAGACTTTCCAGACAAAGGAAAGTCAAAACTAAATTTTTTTGAAGTGGATTAAAGTGGTAGATTAACTTTGAAATGGCCAAATGTTGACAACACTTTAACTAGGAAAAACCAAGTAATCTTTGCTGGATCATCAAAGCTGAGAGAAAGTGGGTCATTGCAGATTGGATTTATAAAGAGACCTATATCACACATTTAATTATAGGAACCTAGTCTACACGTTTACACTCCATATGATTATCCAATTCCATCCCTATACTAAGAACGGGTGACCGGATCTTCATGAAATTTGATGTTTGGAAGGATATCATGTCTCAGAGTTCTAATTTTAAATCCAGATTGGATCTGGTGACACAGTGGGAAGTTGGGTGGGGGGAACCTTAAATCTTGGAGAACGTTTAGAGTAGAGGGATCAGGATGAAACTTGGTGGGAAGAATCATCACAAGTCCTAGATAAGTGATTGACATAACCGGAAAGGATCCGCTCTCTTGGGGGAGCTAGGGGTTGGGGTTCAGTGCTTTGGCGAGTTTGGTGCTTCTGGACGTGCTTGGACAATGACAATTGGTAGGATTGTCAGGGAGCTTCACAAATTGACTTGATAAAGTCGTTTTCCCCATTTCGACCATCTGGAGGGTCGAAGGGGAGGAAAAATTAGAAAAGTTGAGGTATTTTTCACTTACGAGTGGGTCATCGGATCTATATCAATTTTGATATTTAGAAGGACCTCCTTACTCAGAGCTCTTATTTTAAATACTGACCGGCATTAAGCTTCTGATTTTCCTTTTAAAGCAGTCTATTGATTTTTAGAATTTTGCCAGAGCTCATACCACATGTGCTCTTGGCTCTTTTGACCTCGTCAGAAGTGCCATATGAGCTCTTAGCTCTTGTTTTTAGGAGTAACTATTAATGCCAAATACTAACTGTTGCATCTATACAATATTCCAAGTTTTTATGTTTAGAAAGAACGTTAAATTGTGAATCAAATGGTAAATTTATGTTTGAAATGAATCAGAGATTCAACAAAACTGCTAAGAAGCAACATCTTTTGGTGAATTTATTTTTGTTCCTAAAAGGATAGTTCAAGCCCTCTCCCGCTTTACCTCTACCCCTTTCAACCTTGCTCCATTTTAGATATAATAGTCTACAACTTCAAAATTGTTGATTTTTAGGAGTACTTCTCATTACGAAAGACCTCTATTGAAGACTATAAAAGGGATGGCTTTCAACCTTACCCTCACAAATTTAACGTCACCATGTCATTTTCCGAATTTATTGACAAGTTAAGCCAGTTAGACGTTGGACAGTCTTCGGAAGAGAACGTGTAAGTTGCTGGTAACCTTTTTTTTTAATTTGCTGATTAGGATTTAGTAGGGGGAGAGGATGATCTAGCTAACCATTACATACATCTAATGTAGTGCTTAAAAAGTATTGTAAGGCTAATGTAAGTAAAAAGGAAGTAAAAAAGTAAGTAAGTAAAAAGTTACTTAAAAAGTAAGGCTAATGTAGTGCTTAAAAAGCTGGATACTAATGTGGTGAGAAAATGTTTGTTAAAGCTATTATAACGAGTTTTAATTTTATATTCTGTTCCTTATACTTCAGTAAAAGAGAATACGGGCTTATATGTACATGTATGTATATATACATATATGAACACATATTTACCTATCTATATATACACATATTTGTACGTATACGTATATATAAATGTATTTTTATGGCACTTGGTATTAACCAAGTGACATATAGCAGTCGCCAATTCTGTCGGTCTGTCTGTCAGTCTGTCTGTCCTGGCTTTTGACCATCATTTCGACTACCCCCTTTCGACCATCTGGGGGGGGGGGGAGAGTGAGGGAACGGTTAATTTGGAAAAATTATAAAAAATGAGGTATTTTAACTTACGAACGGGTGATCGGATCTTAATTAAATTTGATATTTAGAAGGATAGCGTGTGTCAGAGCTCTTATTTAAAATCCCGACGGAATCCGGTGACATTAAGGGGAGTTGGAGGGGGGAACCTAAAATCTTGGAAAACGCTCAGAGTGGAGAGATCGAGATGACTCTGAAAAAACTAAGCACAAGTCCTAGATACGTGATTGACATAACCGGAATGGGTCTGCTCTCTTTGGGCGAGTTGGAAGGAGGGCTAATTCTGAAAAATTAGACAAAATGAGGTATTTTTAACTTACGAAGGAGTCATCGGATCTTAATGAAATTTCATATTTAGAAGGACCTTGTAACTCAGTCCCGACCGGATCCAGTGTCATTGGGAGGAGTTGGGGGGGGGACTGGAAATCTTGGAAAAGGCTTAGAGTTGAAAGATCAGGATGAAACTTGATGGGAAGAAAAATACAAGATACGTGAATAACAAAACCGGACCGAACCCGCTCTCTTTGGGGGAGTTGGGGGGATAATTCAGAAAAATTAGGAAAATGAGGTATTTTTGACTTAGGAACGGGTAATCAAATCTTAATGTAATTTGATATTTAGAAGGATCTTGTGCTTCTTTTTCAATTCGAATTGGATCCGGGGACATAGGGGGTTGAAGGGTGGAAACAGAAATCTTGGAAAACGCTTAGAGTGGAGAGATCGGGATGAAACTCGACGGGGAGAATAAGCACAAGTTCTAGATACGTGATTGACATAATTGGAACAGATCCGCTCTCTTTGGGAAAGCTGGGGTGGTGTTATTTTGGGAAAATCAAAAAAATTACGGTATTTTTAACTTAAGAACGGGTGAGCAGATCTTAATAAAATTTGATATTTAGAAGGAACTCATGTCTCAGAGCTCTTATCTTAAATCTTGACCAGATCTGGTGACATATAGGGGAGTTGGTGGGGGAAACCAGAAATCTGGAAAACACTTAGAGTGGAGAGATCGGGATGAAACTTGGTGGGTAGAATAAGAAAATGTCGTAGATACGTGATTGATGTAACCGGACTCTATCCGCTCTATTTGGGGGAGATAGGGGGGGGGGGGCATGGCGAGTTTGGTGCTTCTGGATGTGCTAGGACTATGAAAATTGGTAGGCTTGTCAGGGACCTGCACAAATTGACTTTATAAAGCTGTTTTCCCCGATTTGACCATCTGGAGGGCTGAAAGGAGAGGAAAAATTAGAAAAAATGAAATGTTTTTAACTTACGAGTGGGTGATCGGATCTTAATGATTTTGATATTTAGAGAACGACTTTGTGTCTCAAAGCACTTGTTTTAAATCCCGACCGACATTAAGCCTCTGATTTTCCTTTTAAATCAATCTATTGATTCTTAGAATATTGCTAGATCTCATGCGATATGAGCTCTTAGCTCTTGTTCGTTTTCAAGACGTGTAAATCAGAGGGCCAGAAAATAAAAAATAGCACAAAAACAATAGCGTATGATGTTTTTCTGGAAATAGTGCTGGAAAGGGAGACAGAAAGAATGATGGATAAATTGTAATTTGGTTTTTAACATAAAAGACTATAGTATATTCCTACTTACTATTTTCAGTTCCAGTTTTCCAGAAAACGGAAAATTGTAACAAAAAATGATTATTAGTGTTATTAGTGATTTAAAACGGAAGAGAATGCCAAAAATTGGCAAAAATTTTTAAATTTAGAATAAAGAGCTATATTTTTCCATTGCATTTTTTTAGGGGGGGGGGTCTTTTGAGATGTCACTTTCCTTGCCCTTTTCCAACTTTTTGCGCGAATTTCACGGTAAAATTCAATGCTATAAAAAAGAAACTTGAGTTATGAGACGTGTGTAAGAAATTAATTAATTTAAATAATACTAGATTTTTGTTAAAATAGTAAGATAAGAGATAAGGTAATATTTATTTTCAAAAGGCTATCACAATTCTAACAGAGCTGAATTCGCTTCATATGTCTAAAAAGAAAAAACAAAACAAAGAAAAAAATAATAAAGTAGGGCAAAATTAGAAGAAACACCAATCAAGCGTAAAAATCGTCAATAAATTTTAGCGCAAAAAAAAAAATCCAAGTACAAAAACTAAAATGAACTTTATATGGTTAATGGCAAAAACGGAAACAGAAAAGATGGGGGATAAAACAAAATCACAGGCTAGAAGAAAAACATTGGCGAATGTTTTCGTCAATGTAAAAAAAAAAAAAAACCACTTAAAATCAAGTCAAATTAACTATCAAAAAGAAATATTTACAATTAAAAAAAGGATTGTGCCGAAGACAAGGTCAAAAATGAAATAGAGCATAAATAAGTATCAAAAATGGTCAAAATAAAATAAACCAAAGATGAAAAAAATTATCGTATGATTATTTTGAGCATACAACAGCATCTAAAATAAGGCTCGAAAGAGTTAATTTTGGTGCAGGACATAGTTAAGGAACTATTAAGGCGCTCCAGAATAAAGGGGATAAAACTTTTTCGGAACCTCTCAGTAACGGTATTGAGAATACGTTGGAATTGCCGAGGAAGCTAAGTGGGAGAGTCGCCCGTGTAATAGGGTCATGAATATTGCGAAAGATATCCTCAGTACGAAGATTAGATATAGTGGATTTAGAAAAACGCAAACAAATTTGTTCTCTCCTTTCTTTTAACGTGGTAATGCGTGGGGATTTAAGGAGGAAGGAGTATGGAATTTTGCTCTCCTTGTAGATGATCCTGAGCGAACGCTTTTGGACCGACTCAATTTTGTCACCAAGTTCCCTTGAAAGTTGTGAATGCCCGACTGGACATGCATATTCCAATAGCGGCCTAATAAATGATGAATAATGACGGAGGGAATGCATTTTAGGGCAATCAAATTTGTTTAACAGTTTTAACATGGATAATGAAACATTTGCTTGTTTAACAATATTTGACACATGTATTTCCCGTTTTTCTGTTTTTTTTTTGTTTGTTTTTTTAGGATCTTCTTTAGACTATTACCCTCAGTAATACGACCTGCCTTGAAAGTTTTTTTTTTTTAATCTCAGTAACATTTGGCTTTATCTGTAAAACATGCTCTCGTTTGTTTTTTTTTCCTCAGGAAAGCGGGACTCATAATTACTCCTAAATAAATTTTGGAAGGACAAAGCCTTGCAGTTAACGTCGTTTATTTAACACACAGTAGACCAATTTTCAGTAGTAATCCAAGAACCAAAATTGTTGAGTCCTGAGTCAATAAGAGGTCTATAAACGGTTTCAGTAATAGAACACGACTGTTTAATTTCAGCCAGCGGAGATAGGAGAAGGCTGACGTGGTAACTACCCCCTTGAGGGGGC